>NW_009952440.1:545205-579137 GCF_000747805.2 Chaetura pelagica
CAGAAAGAAATTAAATTGCTGATCAGCATACCTGTAAATAACAATGCGCATGAAATACAAAAGACTTACAAATTATAGTACATTATATGGCAGGAAGGATAGCCTTGATCCTCATCTTTCTGAAATAAGAACTGCCTTTGTCTTTACAGTAATGTCTTAGTGTATGTCTAGAGCGAGTTTCAGCATGTAAAGGGCTGAACACTTTACGAGACCAAGAGTTAGGGGCTCCAAAGCCATATATTTTAAATGGCTATATGTCTCAAATGAGTTTGGACCTTTTTATCCTAAGTATTAAACAAATACAGAAGTCACAATCTAAACAATAATCACAAAATGTGATATGTGTCTGAATTTATATTTTCTCCTTCATAGACCTGATTCTATGCTTTTGACAGTAAAATTCCTTAGGTATTACTTACATATTTACTCAAGGCACAACTTCCTACAGTTTATACCTTCAGGTAGGGCACAAGATACAGTGGCCATCCAGGCCATGTTTTAGCCCTCTGAGCTGAAGTGTATATGCCAGTGTACACTGGCAGTACCTGCCTGAAGTTCAGACCACTGAGGCACCATTGGTTGTTGCACCTTCCCTAAGCCAACACCACATGACTGATGCCACCCAGATAAAAGATCTCAGAGTTCAGACCAGCATAGGCTTCACAGTCTTTGAGCACTATAGGCCTGACTTAAATACTGATTTCTAGCCTGGAACTACAGAAATTTCAAGCAAAACGAGCAGAGAAGCAACTACTGATGCTTAAGTCTTGCTGAAATTTTCACAACAGATATCCTCAGATATCCATGGCTGCACCCAGGAGGTGCTGCAGGGATTTCCAGTAAATCCATTGTCATATGCTCAGTGTTCTCATTGGTCAGCATGGCTTCAGATGCAGTTCCTCAGACAGATGGACAGAATAACACTTTTGCAGATACCTACCAATATCTCACATTACTCTGTGGTTTTCCCTGCAGAAACAGAGCCTAAGAGATCTAAATTGCAACCTAGTTAACTAAAACAAACTTACTCTTCATATCTGTACCCACACACCTCACCCTTGTTTCCTCCGTGTAGCTGAGTATGTATGTAAATTTAAAATTTTGACACTTATTTAGAACTTTAATGGAGAATAATTGTAATATTATGTTTTGAACAGAGAACTGTGCACATTTTAATCCTTGTTTTATAGCACTATAATTTATGATAATGGTTGAAAAGTACAGCCTGTAAGATAATATTACCAAGAATATTTTAATTACATGTCAGAAATGTACAATTAGGCTTCAATCGTCTACAAAGTAATGCACTCAGAAGTGCTTTCCAATGTAAGACTCTTTTCCAAGTATTTTTTTAGAGTACAGTTATAAACTGAGGGTTATTTATCTGGCAACTTGCTTTAAACATTACATATTATACATATAATACATAAATTCAAATTACTACATTAGCTGCCAAATGCAATGAAAATTTTGAATGTGTGATTTTGATACTAAAAAGGTGTATTATCATTAAAAAGTAGTCTATTTATTAGTAATTCAATGGGTCAAAGGGACCACACTAATTTTTCTGGCTCATCTGAGGATCCAGAGTCTAACCTAAATTCCCAACCAAGTAAGAAATGAGTCTTATGAGGAGCAGCTTAGGGGAACCGGGGTAAATCAGTCTGAAGAAAAGAAGGCTGAGGAGAGACCCCATCACTTTCTACAAGGACCTGAAAGGGTGTTGTAAACAGGTAGGTGCTAGTCTCTTCTCATATATAACTGGTGATAGATCAAGAGGGAATGGCCTCAAGCTGCACCAGGGGAAGTTTAGACTATACATTAGGAAGAACTTCTTTGCCGAAAGGATTGTCAGACATTGGTACAGGCTGCCCACGGTGGTGGTTGTATCATCCTTGAACATGTGAAAAATCATCTAGATGTGACGCTTGGGAATATGGCTCAGTGATGGAACTGGTAGAGTAGGGTTAATGGTTGGATACAATGACCTTAGAGTTCTTTTGCATCCTAAGTGATTCAATGAATCTATTATTCTATGAAACCTCATGATGCTATGCACCCTGAAGTGACCTTTATGTACAAACAAAGATCAGAAAACCTACTGGGAGAGCTGCAGAGATTATCTGTGAGCTTTCTAGAGATAGATTTTCATGACAGTGTATATGAAATTGTTTTGGGTTTGCCTGACAATGTTCCAGTAACAGGTGGATTGTAGGGGGGATTTTGTGAGAAGACATCAGAAGCTTCCTGACAGAGCCAATGTCAGGCAGCTCCGAGATGGACCCACTGCTGGTTAAGACCGAGCTCATCAGCAACAGTGGTGGAGCCTCTGGGACAGCATATGTAAAAAGGGGAAAAAAACTGCTGTGCAACAGCACCCAGAGGCGGAGAGTGAGAATACATGAGAGGGACAGTTCTGAAGACACCAAGGTCAGTGAAGAGGGAAGGGAGGAGGTGCTCAAGGCAGCTATCCACATGCAGCCTGTGGAGGACCCCACAGTGTAGTACGTGGATACTCAGGCGTGAGTAGGCTCCTAACAGGAACTCTAGACCAATGGGGAAATGGGCCCACTCTGGAGTAGGTTTGCTGGAAGGACATCTGATCCCACTGGGGACTGACACTGTAGCTGTCAGCTCCTGAGGGACTGCACCCTGAGGAAGACTGGTACTGGAGCAGTTGGTGAAGAGCTGCAACCCATGGAAAGGACACAGGCTGAAAAAGTTAATGGAAGACTGCCTCCCATGGGAGAGACCCTGCACGGGTGCAAGGAAAGAGTGTGAGGAGTCTTTCCCTTGAAGAAAAATGGAGTAGCAGACCAATATGTGATGAAGTGACCACAACCCCAATTCCCCTCCCTTCTGTGCTGGTCATGGGCAGAAAGATAAAGAAGTCAGAGTGAAGTTAAGCCCAGGAAGAACTGAGAGGTACGGGATGGTGTTTTTAAGATTTGGGTTTATTTCTCATTATCCTACTCCAATTTGATTGGTAATTAATTAAACTAAGTTCCCTAAGTAGAGGCTGTTTTGTTCTTGACAGTAATTGCTGAGTGATATCCCTGTCCTTATCTCAGCCCACAAGCCTTTTGTGACATATTCTCTCCCCTGTCCAGCTGAGGGAGGCAGTGATTGAGAGGCTGGGGAGGCATCTGAGGTCCAGTCAGGGTCAAGACACCACAGATTTGATGTTAAAACTGAAGATTAGGGAATTCATCCGATGACAGCACAAAACCAGATTAATTTGCATTTGCGATCTTATTCCTTTTTCAGTTGCTGACTCATTAGTGTTTCAAAATATCTTACTCTGCTGCTGCATTTGTGTCTGAACTAGAAATCCATAGATTTAACTAAAGTAATAGCAGAAATGTTACATTTAAAGCAGAATTACTGCTTATGAACATGTAGTATTTGTTTTCTGAAGAAAATCCAGAACCTTGATGAGTTATCTTTTTTTCTGAAATGTCTTGAGACCGTTATTTGTGCTTCTAGATACTTTATGCAGCAAAATTGTACTTAGGCTATATCTTAGTCACTTCATAGAGACTCACCTTAGAAGGAAGCAAAACACAATTGATGGTAGTTTTGAGATAGAGGCAATGTATTTCATGACTAAATTCTCAAAATGAATAATTTAAGCAAATGTGGTCATAGGCAATTTTGAATCATAGAATCATACAGTGTGTGGGATTGGAACGGACTTTTAAAGATCACCTAGTTCAACACTCCTGCAGTGCACAGAAATTTCTTTAACTAGATCAGGTTGCTCAGAGCCTCATCAATTCTGAACTTGAAAGTCTCCAGGGATGGGGCCTCCATCACCTCCCCAGGAAGCCTGTTCCAGTGTCTCACCACACTCCTTGTAAAGACCTTCTTTCTGATACCCAATCTAAATCTAACCTTTTCTAGTTTAAGACCTTTGTCCCTCTTTCTACCACTACATCCCCTTGTAAAAAGTCCTCCCCAGCTTGCTTGCAGGCATCCTTCATGTACTGGAAAGCTGCTATAAGGTTTCCTTAGAGCCTTCTCCTCTCCAGGCTGAACAACCCTGGTCACATGGTTAAAGTTTTAGGGTTTTTTGAAACAGTGTCACCAAACAACAACAGTCACTGTCATTAGGCAAAACCCACCAGTTGCAACACTTGCTCCCTTCAATGACTATGACATAGAGATCTGGAATGGAGAATTGGGCAAATAAGACATTAGAAGAAGGAGATGTTGTTCCAGAACACTTGTCCAAATCACTGAGTTTAGTCTCAAAGTGCAGCACTCAGCCATATGATATCTTTTATTCCTTAATTTATCAAGCTGCAACTTTAAACTAGTTAGGTTTCTTGGTAACTCTTTTGTCTATATGGGGGTTCCTGAAATATAGGATCATATTAATTGGTTTTGTACACTAGGGTAGGCTAGAATTTGGAGGTTTTTTTCTGTTCCTAATAAACCTTCATTCTGTAGAAAAAAAATCTTTATTGGTCTCCAAGTACAAGAACTATACACACATTTTACTTTCTATCACTAAACACCTTTCAATTATATTTCCTGTTTTCCAAAGGCATTCAGTTCTTCCTGTATAATTTTGTAATCCTTCCTGTATGAACAGTTCTTCCCAGTTTTGTGACACTACAGTTTATGTATTAAAACTCCAGTTTTTGTGCCAAAAGGCTAAATTAAAAAAGTAAAAGGTGTCAACTAGAGTCCTTTTGAAATTTTACTCTGATGTCACTGTGAAACAGCTCAAAATGTTTAAAAATGCCTGTCTTGAATAGCACAGAAATTTTCATTTTCTGATTCAATGCTCTAAAATAAATTACATAATGGAAACTAAATAAGCTCATTCTTTAAGCTCTAAGAAGTCCCTCTGCATGCAATCAATGAAATCCTGATATTTGTAATTTTCTCTGTTTAAGCTACAGTCAGCATAGAGTGGCATTGTATGAGAAAGAGCAAAAACAAGTAAACAAATTTTCTGCAGCAAATGGACTTACAACTGACTATGTCTTTATGACCTGTTTGCTTTGAAGGATAGCAACAAACCTTTGTGAAAATCCAAGGGAGTTATAATACACTAAAGCTTTTGTTCCTATGATCACTTTGCTTATCATACCAAAGTGTATTTCTTAAAGTTCATGGAAAAACACACCCCACTGCTACAAGAAGTCCAAAGATAACCAAGAGAGGCTTCAGGATCTTGGGACAACTAGTAAGGGATCAGGAACATAACTGGTTTCAGCTGCAGGGAACAGTAAGGGAAGGAATGTGAAGAGCCAGCAAATCATGGTAACACTGGCAGGATTTGGGGTTATTTGGTCATAGGTCAGTTTACATGACTCCTGGCCTGCTGGTGACAGAGGAGGTACACCTGCCTCAAAGGGGGAAAGGATTTTTGCACAGGAGTTAACAGGGCTCATCAACAGATCTTTCAACTAGATCTGAAGGGGAAGGGGATAGAACCAGGCTTCCTAGGGATAAGCCTGGGGGTTGCATGCCAGTGTTTGAGGGATGATGTGCTAGTGAGATCTTTCAGTCTGCTATCTCAGTGGAGACAAGAGATGGAGATCTACATGGAAGCAAAGACACAGGTTATTTATGGGTTAGAAACTGTTGAAAACCTTGAGAATAATCAGGTAGGAATTAGGGCTTCTCCCCTCAGAAAGGCCATGACATCAATAGCACAACTGAAGGGGAGCTACACCACTGCATGAAGCACGGGCAACAAACAGGAGGAGCTAGAAGGCACTGTGCCAATAAAAGATGCTTCTAGCAGTCCTATGTTGAATGTGGGGACAAAGTGACAAAGGACAAAAAGAAGGCTGAGGTACTTAATGCCTTCTTTGCCTCAGTCTGTAGTAGTAAGATCAGTTGTCCTTTGGGTTCTCAACCACCTGTGCTGGAAGACAGTAACAGGAAGCAGAATGGAGCTCACATAATCCAAGAGGAGGTGGTTTGTAACCAGCTACACCACTTAGACACACACTGGTCTATGGGGTGGGTGGGATCCACTCAAGAGTACTGAGGGAGCTGTCAGAAGAGTTCACCAAGCCATTTTCCACCATTTACCAACAGTCCTGGGTAACTAGGGAGGTCCCACTAGACTGGAGACTAGCAAATGTGACCCTCCTTTACAAGTAGTACCAGAAAGAGGGTCTGGGGAACTACAAGCCTGCCATTCTGACCTCAGTGCTGGGAAAGGTTATGGAGCAATCACTTTGAGTGCCATCAATCAGCATATGCAGGACAACCCGGTGATCAGGCCCAGTTAGTACCAGTGTATGAAAAGCAGGTCCTGCTTGACCAACCTGATCTCCTTCTAGGACAGAGTGTCCCACTAGTGGGTGAGGGAATGGTTGTGGATGTCTACCTAGACTTTAGTAAAGCCTTTGATGGCATTTCCCACAACATTGTGTTGGACAGCTGGCCTCTCATGGCTTGGATGGGTGTATGAGTAAACAACTGGCTGATTGGCAGGGCCAAGAATTACAGTGAATAGAGATTAATCCAGTTGTCAGCTGGTCACAAGTGGTATTTACCAGGGCCCAGTACTGCGGAAAGTTCTGTTTAATAACTTCATCAATTATTAGGACAAGGGCGATCAAATGCACCCTGTGTAAGTCTGCAGATAACAAGTTGGGTGGGAGTGTTGATAAGCCTAAGAGTAGGGATGCTCTGCAGAGGGACCTGGAGAGGCTGGATTGATGGGCCAAGTCTGGTTGTATGATGTTCAAAAAGGCTCAGTGTCGGGCCCTGTATTTTGGTCACAACCACAGGCAATATTACAGGCTTAGAGAAGAGTGGCTGGAAAGATGCCCAGAGGAAAAGTACCTAGGAGTGTTGATTGACAGTCAGCTGAATATGAGCCAGCAGTGTGCCCAGGTGGCCAAGAAGGCCAACAGCATTCTGGGTTGTATCAGAAATAGTGTGGTCAGCAGAACTAGGTCAGGGATTGTCCAGAGAAAGACAACAAAGATGGTGAAGGTTTTGAAGCACTAGTTAGAAAAGCTTAGGAGCAGAGTCTGAGGGATCTGGAGTTGTTTAGCCTGGAGAAAAGGAGGCTGAGGGCACAACTTCTCACTCTCTACAACTACCTGAAAGGAGGCTGGGGTGAAGGGGGTGCCAGTCTGTTTTCCCTAGTAACAAGAGTAGAACAAGAGTGAATGACCTGAAGATCTGTCAAGGGAGATTTATACTGGGTATTAGGAAAAATCTCTTCACTGAAAGGGTTTTTGGGCACTGGCACAGACTGCGTAGTGCAGTGGTGGAGTCACCTGGAGGTATTTAAAAGCCATATAGATGTGGTGCTGGGGGACATGATTTAGTAATGGACATGGCAGTGCTGAGTTAATGGTTGGACTTTATGATCTTAAAGGTCTTTTCCAACCAAAATGATTCTATGATTCAATTAAATAAATAAATAAGTAAATAAAATTCAGCCTGATTGCTGATTTTTTTTTTTTTTTTGTCAACAGCTACATAAGAATATGCAGTGGAAAGGATAATGTGAAATACTGATACATATCAATAAGCTTCAGTCTAAAAAAAGCCTAAAAAGAAAACATACCGAACATACTGTCTCATAGCAGTTCAGGGAACTGCTTGAAAGCGTCCAGCACAGAGCTACAAAGATGATTAAGGGAGTGGAACATCTCTCTTATAAGGAAAGGCTGAGGGAGCTGGGTCTCTTGAGCTTGGAGAAAAGGAGACTGAGAGGTGACCTCATCAATGTTTTCCAATATGTAAGGGGTGAGTGTCAGGGAGATGGAGTTGGGCTTTTCTCAGTGATGACCAGTGATAGGACAAGGGGTAATGGGTGCAAATTGGAGCATAGGAGGTTCAAGGTGAATATCAGGAAGATCTTCTTTACTGTGAGAGTGACAGAGCACTGGAACAGGCTGCCCAGGGAGGTTGTGGAGTCTCCTTCTCTGGAGACATTCAATACCCACCTGGATGCGTTCCTGTGTGATGTACTCTAGGTGACCCTGCTCTGGCAGGGGGGGAGTTGGACTAGATGAACTTTCGAGGTCCCTTCCAACCCCTATGATTCTATGATTCTATGATTCTATGATTCTATGAATTGCAACATATATCTAGGTCATTCAGTGGAAACAGAAAGAAACAGTAATACAAAGAAAAGTTAGGAAATACAGAAAAAGCAGAATTGTGTTATCATCATATTAAGAATTTATTGATACTAATGTAAAAGCAGCCACATTAAGTGCAATCAAAATTTTCCCTAAGCTGGTAGACTGTATCTAGCAGGGATCAGCTTTAGCTGCCTGAAGAACTTTGTGAAATAGACAAAACATTCTTTAAAAAGTGGTACCTCTGCACCCATTCAAAAATCTTCTACGTTTAGGAAAAAAAGTAGTAAAAATTATAAGAAAAAGGCAGAAAAATACAACAGAGAATTCAGGAGCTGATTAAACAGGAGAGCACAGAACAGATCAAAATTTACCAACAAAGTATATACAAGTCAGTTTGATACCTATTTTTTTAATCAGGAGAAATAATTTATGCTGTATGAAACTGAGAGGTAAAAATTAGTATCAAATAAAAAGGAATTAGTATAATTATCTAAAAAACTATCATCCTGTGTCCAATTCTGTCATAACTGAGAATGGAACTTTAAAAGGGAAGGAAGTACAAGGAAAATTAAAATCTTCACCAAAATAAGCATGGTAAACCAATGTATTTTCTGTTCTAAGTTAACACAAAAGGAAAATGTTAAAGATCTACACTGTGATATGTGTAAAAAAGGACCACCATGGTCCTACCAAGTCAAAGTGTAGTCCCATGAAATTTACACAGACTATGCAAGATATAAGATCCAATACCAATCTGTGGCATATTTTTTTAAATTTTGTTTTAATTAGTCGAATAATAAAGATACTTCCATTTTTAAGTATGTCTAATAAAGTGAATGGCAATTATTATATATAAATTCCGATTAAATATGGTATATAGCAGGATCCAATAAATTATATCATGTAATAAAGCAGGCAATATCAAAATTTATATCAGATGTTAATTTCTGATCTGAATTAAATTCACCAAGACCAAGCTGTGTGATGTTGTTGTCACCCTGAAGGGAAGGGATGTCATCTAGAGGGACCTTGACTGGCTTGAGACATGGGTCCTTGTAGAACACAAACCATATCCTGGGCTGCATCAAAAGAAGTGTGGCCAGCAGGGATAAGGAGGTGATTGTCCCTCTCTGCTCCACTCCCATGAGACCCCACCTGGAGTACTCTGTCCAGCTCTAGAGCCCCCAACACAGGAAGGACATGCAGCTCCTAGAGCAACTCCAGAGGAGGCCATGAAGATGATCCAAAAGATGGACCATTTCTGCTATGAAGACAGGTTGAGAGAGTTGGGGTGGTTCAGCTGGAGAGGAGAAGGCTCTGGGGAGACCTTAGAGCATGTTCCAGTATCTGAAGGGGATACAGGAAGGCTAGGGAGGGACTTCTCACAAGGACAAGGTGTGATGGGACAAGGGGATACAGTTTCAAACTGGAATATGGGAGATTTAGGTTAGACATTAGGAAAATACACTTTCTGCGAGGGTAGTAAAACACTGGAACAAGTTGCCCAGGGAGTTTGTGGATGCACCTCCATAGAAGTGCTCAAGACTGGGTTGGATGGGATTTGGATAAACCTGGCCTAGTGTGAGGTGTCCCTGCTCACAGTAGGGTGGTTGGAACCCGATGATCTTTAAAGTACCTTCTAGCCCAGACCATTTCACAATTATTTTGTTTTGAACCGACTGAAATGCAAGCTGTTCTATGATTATGACATATTTACTCTCCTGATTGAGTGAGATTTTAAGAAGGTAACATCTTCATTGCCAAGATTTCTTACTTACTACTGTGACAGTTTTGTGGGATCTGGCAATATTGAGAACCAGATTAAGTCTTTGCTGTGGCTTGAGCTAATCTTATGAGGCACTGTAATGCCAAGCAGATCTTTGTAATCACAAATAAAAATTAATATCCATTTAGAAGTTACTCTTGTTTGCTCCATACGATTCCATCTATAATCATTTTCTAAACAGTGCTGCATTATTTATTGACTGTTCAGTATCTTTAGCTAATCTCTTAGTTCATGATGCAAAGACAGATTGCTTCACCTCTAGGCTTGAAGTGCATCATCATGAGGGACCTTGCTGACTGACTAACTAAGAGGGTTTTTTTCACTGTCATTCAAAACCAACACATTATATATGCTTATTTTCAATTTTGTGTGAGGTTATTCATTGACTACAGCAGAAATACTAAACAGCTTTTATAAAGGCAGACATTCAACTATACAATGGGATATTAAAAAAGCTTCTCGTGTTTGTTAAAGCCAGTGAAATCCTTATTAGCATCAGTGTTACTTTTAAATTGTTATTGTATTCTGATACCGAGAGAAGCTTAAATGTTTTACCAATGGTTACACTTACTGCAAGTCTCCTTGTACAGACATTGAAAATATTCACTGCAAAGACATACTTTTTTTCTCCCAGTTAGTCATGTCTTTCCCATTTTGCTAAAATACAAAAAAAAACACTTACTTTCAGAGTCGTAAGTAAACATAGTATAAGTCTTGTTCTTTTTCTTTCTCAAATAAAAATATCCCCCCAAAATATGTACTCTTTATGCAACTATTATCAATTTAAAACAACGGAAACATAAATATTTTGCATGTTTTCAATGAGACTGAAAAGAAAGTGACTTTGACAGCTGTGTGCCATAAAAAAACAGTTCCATAAAATTGAAAAATAGAATTTTCTTATGCTGCATGTTAGTAGTGATACGTTTGACACCTGATTAAGGTAGAAGAAAGGCTAAAGACCCTGTTCTCTGTTGTGTAGCTGACCCTCTCCAAAAGCTTCGAGAGTGCTGTGGCAGAAACAGACAGTGGATGAGAAACTGAATGATGGTTCCCTACATCACTTGCACCCCATCAGGATTTTTAGTTCAGAGGTAATGGAGCTCTACAGCTGTTACCAGAGACTGTTCATCTCAGGTTTTCAAGTAAGATGCAAAAACTTCTGCTTTCCTGAAAAAGCTTCTGAATTAGAGGAAGGGATCACAAACTCGTCAAATGAGTTTCAGTTATTAGGAATTATGGAGTGGAAAAAATGAGCTTTCTGAAAGTATAGTATTCATTACAAAAGAAATCTAGTAAAAAGTAATTCAGAAAGGCTTCATTATTAGCAATTCTTGAGGTATTTGAGTTCAGAATGCAGTCACTTTCACATAAGTTCTCTGATTTTCTGTCACACCCCTGATCACTACTTATTTTTTTATAACTTTAAAACAGCTTTATGAAACTAAGAAGAGGCAGTTCAGGCTGCCTTTCACCGTGCGTCCTATAGTGCTATGAGCTACAGTGGAACACAATCACATTCTTTATGTTAAATATTTCCCATCAGTCTAACATGCAGTAACATCTGATGTGTTTGGTACCACCTTGGGAAGCTGGAGATGTGGGTTTTTAACGTTTGGCAGAGAAAAGGAAACAGGGCTCAATTGACCCAGGTGGTGGTAGAGTGCTCTGACCTATAAGCAGCTCCATGGAAAGATGTTGCTCTTTTTACTTGCCCTGAGAAAAAGGTAGGATTTTCCTCTCAATTCTGAAGTAAAAGAACAGTTAAGAAAACTTTCAAACTTGCCCAATTCAAGTAGAAATAGTAACTCAAACTTTGGAGACAGCTGGGATTTAAGATGCAGTAATCATTCTTAGTATTTTTCGCAGATTGTCTAGGGCACGTGTGCTTTGCAGTCTTATTTTGTGATATTCTCTTTGAAGCCCCTAATTCTCTTGGATGCTGGGGAGGCAATATTTCTGAACTCTTTTCCTGAAATTCCACCAAGGACCTTATTATTGATCCGTTTGCTCAAAATCACATGCTGTGATCGGAGCAGGAAGCTGAAGTAGGACTCAAATCCCATGCTAGTGCCTGAACCACTTTCCCTTTCTCTGGCTTACATGCAGCAAAATTTTTATTCACCCTCATCACAAACATAGTAATGAAAAATAACCAGGACCATGAACTGATATGCACATGCAGAGAGATCAGTGATTCTCTCTTGACTTCTGTGGGTGTGGTATTCAGAATTTACAGTGTTTGTCTCGAACAGTCCAAGAGATAAGTGATGAACTCTGGCACTCAAGATATCTGTTGTGTGTCCTGTGACATCTGAGAAACAACATCTGTTGAGATCTGCAGAAGGACTAAAGAGATTTGCAGCTTTCTCTGGGAGCAGGCTAAACCTGTGGTGCCAGTGGCCTTATCCTCCCTTTGTTATGCAGACACCTCAGCAAACAAAGACTATCTGCAGGACTTAACCTGGCGCCACACCTACCCCCCCTGTTATCTCGGAGGAGCACGGAGGAGATAGGAGTTTTTCCTTACTCCGGAAAGAAGAAAAGTGGGGGGGCAGTGGGCAAGAACTGTATGAAAGTCTGGGACTCTATGGGTGCATTCGAAGTACTTTTCCACCAGGAACCACTTCCCCACCGACGACATCGCTGCACCGTGGGTGGTAACTATGCTCTCTCGCTTGCTGTCCTCTATCTCTCTGCTTTCTCCTCTCTTTTCTGTCTCTGTTTTCCTGCCTGTCCTATCCGCTCTAGGGACCTTTGCTTTGTTACTCTAATAAAAGTTTGTTGTGCATGTGACATCTGACCTCGTTTGCGTCTTAATTTCACCAGTTGGGATCACCTTTATGAAAAATTGCCACGTGTCCGAATACCGGATCGTGACAGTGGGGTACAGAGCATCGGCAAAGGAAGGGAACAGTTAAAGATATATTTGATAGTATACACCTAGGAGTATCATTGTGAATGGCCTTGATTTAGTTTTTTTCTTCTCATATAAGGAATGAATCACACAGGGGAGCATGAGCAAGTGAGCATATCCATCAGTGTGCCTCATGTTTTCTCTGTCAAAGCAGTTCTGCAGAGTTGGCATGATTCATCAACACTGTTAGCATTTTCTTTCATCTCCCTGCATCTCTCATAAAAATACAGAAGGGAGGTGATAACTCGATCCTTTGCGCACAGGTGAGTATTTAAACCTCATTTGTTATGAAAATATCTTGTGTATATAGCTTCATCTCTGCCATCTCCTGATGCATGAGGTTTTTTCCACCCAGTTGAGAAGGAAGTAGCCTAACATTCCTCTGATGTTTTGTACTGCATAACCTTGAGTTTATCACACTCTCTTGAGGTGACATTTTCCCTTACACTGTGAAAAATAAACTAACCATATAATCCTTCAGAATACTACAGCAAAAAATACTGTATTTTACTATAATACACTGAAAATCTCATTTATCACAAAGCTCTGACTACACATATTTCCACAGTACACAATGGGTAAAATCTGTGACATAGATGATTGAGTTGGTGTGGACACTGGTTTCTCATGTGACAATCAGGGTTTTCATATCAATGAGAATTAGTGTATGTTGAAAAATGTTCCCTGATTCTACATACCCCCTCCTTCCCAAATCAGGTGGACTATTTCTTATTCAATTTCATTCCTCTAGTTTTTAAGGAATGCTTTTCTTATAGGAGCTTTTGGAGACTTGGCAGTTTAAAACTTCATTGTAATAATTTTTTTTTTTTTTTTTTTCCCCCCCCCCCATGGCTAAGGTTCCTGTTACCTCTCTATTTCAGTGCAAATACATAAGATCAGATACTTCAGTATCTTGGGTACTGCAGTAATAGGAGCAATGTAAGTAATTGCATCAGATGTTTAATTTTTCCATTAGTGTGTTGCACTGAAATAAAGAACACAAAATTCAACATAAATTCTGAATTAACTTTTTATTTTACATATATATATCCAGATGATAACATAGAAAAACTTGTATCATGACACACTGTGACTACTAAAGCAGGCTTTAATATACCTTTTGATACTAACCCCTAGATCTCTCATACAATCAGGCCTACTGTCTGCAAAAGCATATCTTCTCTCCAGTCTTTGTCCTAACAGAGAAACAGACATCTTGATTTTCATGGATTTTATTAATTTGGAAAACCTGTGCCCTATTGAAAAATACCGTGAGCAGCCCTTACTTCAATAGCAAGTTCATTTTACAGTCTGGATAAATAAAATCAGAATCAATAGACAAAGGTATATCAGATTATTACTTTAGAATATGTACATGAATCTAAAAAAATTAGTCACAAGCAAACAATACAATTGTATACAGGTAGATAAAAGGAACAGGCTCATGTTAATAAAGACAAGCAATGCCATAGAAATCAGTTGCTCTGAAAAGATTCAGATCATGGCAAGCAACATAAAAAGCTCCTTCCATTTTTCTGCTGACAGAACTTGATAACTTATGCAATTATTAAAGAGTAACAGTAAGTAATTTTATCTCTGTTCTTGGGGAAACTGATAGTAGCTACTCTGCACATGCTGTTTTGTGTGAATTTAAAACAGACAAGCAAACAAACAAAAAAAAAAAAAAAAGAGAACACACCACAAATATTGTTAAAGATACTGCAGCTAGTCCTGCTAAACTGCCTAAAACGTGCCTAAAGCAGTCCAATGCTTTCACTTGCTTCAGTCTGCACCTTTGCAACTAGTCTAAGACAAGTATTTTAGCACAGACATCATAGTTTGAATACAAGTATCTCGTATGTGTCCTAAGTCTTTCCTTCTGGACCTTAAATCCTCAACAGTGCAAGCAACATTGATTTATGTATCCATTAGAATCTATTGACAGCCTTCACTAGCCGAAAGATTACCTTTAAAATTTCTTGTAAACAATATGGCAGAGGTGGATGTTCTAGAATTTGTGTTCAAAGATTTTGTAAAACTGCTGTTAGTCTCCCCAGTGTTCAAAGATGAAGTGTTAAAGAGGATATGCATGCATGCATGAAAGCACTTGAAAAAAGGAGCTGGCACTTTTTGTTGGTTTGGGACGAGCTACTTGTAGGTTCAGTAGCTTTTAAAAAAGAGAGGAAAATGGACAAACAGTTTTGCTTTTATGAATTTAGGAATGTTCATAAGATTTAAAGAACTTTATCAAGGAACTGACAGAAACAGAAACAAAGATACTAATAATGGTGGGAAAATAAATCAATATTTTAATTCTATTTTGATCATATTTAATGATGAAAAGTAAATTTTTATGAGGTTCCTTCTGTATAGTGTCTATATACAATACACATCCATCATTCCACATTCGAACTCAGAACATATTTTACTTTTTTCTTTTTTTTTTTAGATTATTAATTTTATTAAACTGTGCATAGCCTAGATGCCAACATGTGCTCATTACAAAAAATAAAAAAATAATTATTAGCAAGAGGAACTTTGATTTCTGCATTCATTTAGATTTTTGTAGCCCTACATATTGAGACTGCATTTCAAAATTTGTTTAGAGAAAAAAATTATATGAATCAGACCTTTTGTGGTGTGTGAAATATCAGAGTTTCTATTATTACTGCTGGCAGACTCTAACATATAGTGGGTCTATTGGGCTTTTTTCTAATATAACTAATGTATAAATGCTGCCTTTCTTGATGTCATCAGAAATTAATTTCATTTCACATTTACTGACATTTAAAGTGCATATAGGCACAATTGATTTCTTTATGGCTTCTAAGCAACTTTAAATAAAACTAGTGAAAATTGATTCATTCTTGTTTCCTGGTATGTCAATTTAAATTCACTTATTGAGCCAAATCCTTGAAAATGGACAGATACTTCAGGGATAATGAAAACAAATGTTTACTTTTATAAGTTCTAAGGAATCTTAGAATGGTAGTCTTAAAAGAATAAATAATAACACTAAAAGCTGCAGTTTCAAATGCATTCAGCTCATTATAAAGTGTCTGAATTTAAATAGCCTTACCCTGTTTTTTTAAGTGTTTTGTTGGTTTTTTTTTTTCAGAACATTTGGTAACACTGTGTTCTGTATATGTACAAATTATGTTGCACATAAGAAACAATACAAATTTTATTTGAAAAAAATGGAAAAATGTCTATTGATAGAAAAAAGTATTACAGGTGTGATTTTATATGATAGACTTTATAAATACTGTGTGTTATTAGAGGAAACTTTGTAAAAGAAAGCAAGAGGGTTATATTCTGTTTTTACTGACTGTCTAAGAGAAGAATTTTGGAAGGTTTTAAAATTAATTTAGCCAAAACTAAAAGCTTTAAAAATTCTCATTCAGCCATCAAAACAGCACAGGAATGAAGCCAAATTCTCTTGGTCTGTCACTCACTTGCAGAGGCTGTAAAGATTGTTTCAGGTTACTCTTGTTTTGAACTTATTCTCCTTCTAACCAAGGAGGAATTTATTTGTATTATCAATTGAAAGTAAATTAATCAACTATCTCTGTACTATGCAATCAAAATTCAGTAGAACAACATGACTTTTTCTTATCTATATAGTCTAACAATCAGGAATTGTCCTGTGTCCTCTGAATACCCTGAATTTGGTGAAATACTAACTAAAGGTGAAAAGTAGATCCATGGAATACTATTAAACTACTATACATAGAAGATGGAAGCAATACTTCAGACAGCAAAGCAAGATTGTTGAAAATCATCTGTAGATCTATCCCCCAGCTATAGACTTGTTAAATTACAGTAACTGCATTTTTTTAGCACAGTGCTCATAGCTAGAGAACTAGAATTCCATTTACAAGGGGATATTGTTGTTTTCATGCTTGATTTCAGTCCATTTCACTTGGAATCAAAAGTATTTTCAAAATTACTGAAAACTAGCAGCCTAAATTTTCAACAGTTCAAAGCAGAGGTTTTCGATAGCTTTATTTATCTCATAATCAAATCTTTCAGTATTCTAATATCTAATGCTGTGAGTGGGTATAAAAAGACAGAGTCAATCATTTCAAGTCCCTTCCAACCTAAACCATTCTATGATTCTATATGACAGACAAGAGGCAATGGGCACAAACTGAAATAGAAGTGATTCTTCTTAAGCATAAGAAATTTACTTTGATGGATATCAAATACTGAAGCAGATTGTTCATAGAGGTTGGGGAGTCTTCATACTTGGAGATATCAACCCTGGCTGGACACAGTCACGGACAATGTGCATTAGCTTTCCCTGATTTAGCAGAGAGTTAAACTAAACCTGTGTAGATGTCCCTTCTAACCGCAACAATTATGCGATTTTAAGAATAATTCATAGACTGTTATAAATAATTTTTCAGTGAGAAAGATAAAAAATCCTGTTTTACAGATTACAAGATCTCATTTCATGAAAGAGGTAAAAAAGCAACTCTATCTTAGTACACACAAACATGAGCATACATGCAGATTATAGCCATATATGCTAAAATGTTCTGCAATGAAATAATTTGCATTATAGGGATTACATGCATAACAGCTTCTCTGTGTTTTTTGTAGTATACCATATATGCCGACTGTCTTGGCTGAGAGGACAATCGAGTTACTCTTTTTTCTCCCTGTCTTTTAGAAATAGCTTATCAAACTGGTGCTGTGGTTAAGTTTGGAACCAGAATACCAATCAGTGCCCCAGCCTTCATTTGATTTTGAATTCTCAAAGGCCATCCATTTAAAGGTAATGTAGATTTTGTCTCATTACACTCTATCAGATTCTCTAAAATGCTTTAGTTCCTGGAATAGTAAGAAATACATCAGTAAAATGTAGGAAGTCTCAGCTTTTCCAGAGTTTATGTTCCTAGTACAAATCACAGCCACTAATTAAAGGTGTGTGTTTACTGTATAATGGAGAAGTTGTAGACTTGCACCTAAACAAGTTCAATTACGATATTACAAATTTATTTTCCACATGCACATAAGACAAAATATTTTGAAGAATATTTACTTTTTTTCATGATATATTTTTTCTTTTAAAGTTCATTGTGAACCTAGAAATGTAATTATCCAGGATCTATTATTATACAGAACTAAGACACAAATTAAAGAATACTCTGTGCAGATCAGCACTCAATTTTAACCTAAAGAGCTATCATAACTACAAGATCTTCCTCAATGATGCTTATAAAACTTTATTTTTCATATTATTGTAGAAATAATAATCAACAAATGAAGCAATTTAGAAAGCAAGTCAAGGTGAGACTTTTTTTAAGGAAAAAAATTTAATTCCATAGACAATACTTTAAAAAATGCAGAATGAAGCTGTACTTTCTACTGATGCAAATTTGCATTACTGTATTTCAGTTCAGTATAGCCTCAGAACAGCTACACTTACATAGAAAATGGCTGAAAAACTGGCTTTGCTTACCTTTTTTTTTTTTTTCTTCGTCTCACATCACTTCTCATTAAATATTATTGTCCTGCTTTGGTATTTAGTTGTGACAACATGAAAGCAATACAGATAAGAAATTAATTTGTTAAGGATGAGGGATTCTCCTAATTGGAAAGGAATAGTCCAAAGAAAAATATTTCATTGAGAGGGGTTTAATACCTGACTGACCTGATAAGGTAAAAAAGACTCCAAAAAACCCCAAAAACTGGCAAAACGTTGGCTTCACAAAGGATATGGTTGAATTCAGCTGAGGTCTATAAGATTCTATGTTTAATTTTAAGAAAAATACAATTATTCTTTAGCACATCAGGTGTAACTGGCTGTAATCCACTCAAATGCTAAAGTGTTGTTAATGTATAAGAAGTATTTGCCATCATTAACAGATCTTTTGGCCTGCAGACATTTCACTATGTTCTTAAAATATGGTCTTACAATTAAAGCCAAATGCAATAAGCCAGATAAAAGAAATTAACAAATAGACAGGGTTTTTGAACAATTTCTCCATCCTATTTGACACAAAACTGTCCAAACAACTGTAAAATAGTGCAAATTAGAAGTTAAATTGTATAAGTGAATCGAAAGTGAATATTGAGGTTAAAAATTTGAATGATTGCATATGTTCATATCTGTATGTGAAAGCATAAGAAAACCAAGAGTAAGAAAGTAGGAAAGTGAGGAAGGAAGAGTTAGCATCCTGGGAAGGAATCCAAGAAGCATAAGCTAGAGTTTCTAATTAGGAGAGTCAGCAAGAACACCAGCTTAAAGTAGTGCATTTTCTGCCTTACTGTGACTATTTCTTCATATTTCCTTACCATACCCCCATCAGACTGTAATGAAGGAGAGGAAGAAAGAAGAGAGGTATTAATTGATTTCAAAAAAGAAATAAGTCCAATTTTTTGTGTTTTATGGAATAAATATTGTTTCATTTTTCCAAATGACTGACTGAAAGGGAACACTTCTTTTCTGAAACTGCCTCCTGTTGTGTTTTTTGTTTGTTTGTGTGTTTGTTTTTAATGTGTTTCAGTCAATTTAACTTTGCACAGCCTATCGCAGTATAGAGAATGCCTGTGGAACTGAGATTTGGTGATACAGTTTTTAAATTTTCCATCAATATGGAATTGTCTGGTACTCTTAGCTTTTAAATGGCTTTGTATATGAAAAGACTAAGTTATTGATGGTTCAGCTGCAGATTTTTAAAGTTTAGCTCCAATTCTCTTTTCAAGCCCTCCTCCATAACTAGAAATAAATTATAACTTTGAAGTCTTATATTATCAAAAATGAAATTATTTTCAAAATCTTTTATCCAAAAGGCCAGTAAGCTAAGAATTCATAGTATTCTAAGTACCTCTTTTGTTTCAGGAATGGAAGGAACAAAGAAAATCAGGTACAAGATACAAACAAAAAAATTTAAACAATATTTATTTTGATAACTAACCAAGCTTTCCTAAAACAAAATAAGAAAACTCAAGACATAGATCTCCATGCATAAATACCAAATCAGCTCATTAGCCAAGAAATACACATCTTACAATAGAGGCATTTGTTTACAGATATCTGGCAGAATATACAAAATCTTCAGACCATGGGTGATGATGAGAGTTAGGAAGGGAAAATATAAATTAATAACATTGAACAGGCAATTTTTTTCAAATGAGTTAGAGGTGCACAGAAATTAACTTACTTTCGGAGATATAAAGTTATACTGTGTAATTACCTGAGAACTGCAGTAATAGGAAGGAAGAAGGAGAAATTAAAGTCTTCATGGGCTAACCTCTATCATAAAGAGGTGGATCCCCCAAAACTATCCACAGCCTGTGATGCCAAGGGTTTCGGCTGGCGTGGGACCTGGCTCAGCATGGACAAGAAGGACTGGGCTGCTGCATCTAGTGGCATCTCAGGGGCGGGGGCTGATTGTCGCTGACTGGGATGCAACAGAGTTCAGGGTTTGGGAATGCTCTCAGGAAGCTAGGCAGTGTCAGTGCCCAGGAATCTTATATGTGCAGGGAGATAAATTCAAAATAATGTACATTAAGCTACTACTCTAAATTACCAGACAAGAAACCAATGCCTCTCTGTGAACTGCACAGATCCTTAAAGCAGACTCACACACATTTTCTAACACTAACCAACTATACAATATTCCAGTGTATAAAGTACTCCAATCTGAAAAACAGCATTAGAGACAAAATGGAAATTGGCAGGAAGATAAGTGAACAGACACTCAAATGACACTAAAAAGAGCTGCATTCCACTTCTAAATCAAAGGCAGATATTTCAGTATGTAGTATAGGATGAGAAGAAAAAGCATTTATCCCAGACTTGTTTCTTAAGTCCCAGTTGAATAGTGCTGCTAGTGGTACAGTGTCAACGGCTTTATGGGACTTGGCTGTACACATCTTCTATTTAAAGATGCTGATGAGAAAGGCATTGGAGGAATGAGAGAAGGGACTCTTCAAGGCAGGGTTTTTAGACATGGAAAACACAAGTGTCTGCTGTTTTTGCCACATGGCATTTTGCTTCCTGACAAGGAGCTGATAACCAAAACCAAGTGCTTCACAAGTGCAATGCCTTCTTCAGTCCCGGTTTATCCTGCCATCAGTGACTGCTCTGCCACGGTCTTCACCTGAAGACCTGAGCACAGCTTTTTGCAGAGCCTTCTGGGCATGCAGGTGGTGCCCAGCAGACCAGGGTGGGATTTGGACATCTGGCCATGCTGTAGAGGTCTCTGGAGTTCACCATGGAAGACCAAGTGGACAGTCCCCATTTGGTGTGATTGGGTTCATGTGGAAAGTTAGCTCGATGTGTGACTTTGAAAGTGACCTAGAGCCTCAAGTCCTGGCTTTTTACTAGTGCTGCAAACTCCTTGTCTGCTTTTGAGTTGGCTTCAGACTAGAGCTTATCACAATTCAAAATGAAGAATTAGACAGATATATCCAGAAGCCTCTCTTTGTAAAAGTTAAACAGCAGAACAGTAAAACAATGTATTGTTCAACAATTCAAATGCTGAGGGACCATAGAGCAGCACTGCAAGTTTCTTCTAGCTAAGTGTTTATTTTGAGTAGGTGGCTGTGCAAATGCTAGAAGATATATGAGTGTTTTGGTAATCTAGTAGTCTCTAGAATTGGTGGTTTGGGTACAGAGATACACTGTGTGCATAACAAGAAGAATAGCACTAAGCTGTTAAAGGCAACACGTGTAAATTTACAAGTGAAAACTGCAATTGTTTGAAAAGAACAACTACACTGAAACCCAAAGCAAGAGATGCTGAGCTGGTGTAGTGTCAGCAGACGAGCTAATGGTGATTTGTTGTTGTGGATTTGTTGGCTGGTTGGTTGGGCTTTTTTTGTCTGCATATTGGAGGCCTATCTGGTTTCCTGCAATTGTTTAGTCTGCACTAGTCATTGTTTGTTGGGTTTTTTGCCTCTTGTTCAACAGGTTCAACAATGCTATCAAAGGACATCTAAAAGGCAAATATCCTTTCCAGGAGCAAGAGGGGAGGAAGGTCACTACTCTCTCTTTCTGTGAAGAGTAATGACCACAGCTATAGTGCAGCTGTAGTAAATCACAGCATTCCTCAAGCAAAGATTAAAAGCTACCACCTATAAAATTTACTGTCAATATTCTCTTTGGTTTCTGTGAGACTAGACAACAATTCTTGGAAGAATGAATATGATCACAAAGAAGCATATGCCTCAATGTATAAAAAGTCACCTCTCATGCTTCTTTTTAAATGAAGCATTTTCTTTTTTTTTTTATTCTTTCCTTATGTAAATGCAGGCTACTTGCTTAGATGAAAGGAAACCTGTTTGTTCTGTTGGTCTACATTAGCAGCATGCAGATTTTCATCATGCTGGTACTCAGTAAAGTTCAATGTCCTTCATTTTCATTTGACTAAGTGACTTGACACTAATGTGAGAGCCTTGTTTTTTTCCCGAAATGCAGCCCCAGAACACCTGCTTATGAAAGGCCAGTTTTAGTAGCAGAGTTCAAGCAGACCCCTAAGGTTTGTAAGTGTTCAGTGAGGGAAAAGCATTAAAAAATTTACAAGTTGATGAACTTTTACAGGTCTCTAATGCCTAATTATATCAAACGATATCCCTTTCACAAGCTAATACTAGAGGAAGTTAACCAAAGTTAATTAGCATGTACTTTGGCAGTCTGCTCAGTTTAATTATTTTGCTACACTCTGTAAGGGCAGAGTATTCAGATACTAATAATGATAAAAAGGTTTTGTAAAAGTGCTTGCTTGGCTGAGGACCTCTGTGCCATGAATGACTGCTTTTGTGCCACCACTGCTGAGCAGTGTATGGCACCTGAGCAGACTCTGTTGCTAGAGCTGCAGCCAGACACTCAAACGTAATGGGAAACTAGGGAATTAAGTAAAACTCAGATATGTGATCAGTAATCTTATTTGACTGGGACAGCTGAAAGAACAAAGAGCACCTCACAATATTTTGAGTGTTTTAGTGTTTTAAAATAAATGGAAGAAAAGGCTGATGCTTTGATGACACAGTACTCTAAACAGAGTTTTGGGAGATCCATTGGGCCAAGATCTTTCTCAGTTAGCATTTTTGCACCACTGAGAAGAGTCACAATTTTGGGAAAAAGGAAGAGACTACATGTGGAACACTATGTGTACAGGGCAGGAGGAAGCTAGGATGGTTGTTAAAGAGGTAACGCCAATGTGAATTCCAGCCATGGAGTTTTTTTATGCTATAAACTGAAATCCAAATTTTCAGTATGTCTTTTTATGACGGTGAGAATTCAGAGCAATTGTTTTTTCTACCTGCCTTAGCAAGAAACACTTGCATTTTTCTTTCACCTGTAAACAGGCCACAACAAATTTTTTTCAATAGTTAGTAATAAATAACATGAGTATCAGTTTAGTAGGAAACTTAAAATGAGATAATTATGGACTTCCTATCTGTTTTCTTCTGGGTTATATTGTACAGGTTGTTTTGTACAGCTGAGGTGCTGATTTTAATTTTTTTTTACTGATCTAAATAAAAACTCTTGACACACTAGACACACATTTTTAAGGTCAGAGAAGCATACTGTGTACCTGAAGACTCTCCAGGAAGACAGTTTCTATGCTACCTTTCTTTTCAGGGCAACTAATGTATTTGTGTACCAATTATGGATGCTCACTATCACCAGCACACATCTATTTAGACCAAAAAGACTAAGATTTTTGAAGAAGCCTGGTCAGATGTAAACCTTGCCTAACTGGATAAACACTATCAAGTATTGTGTCTCAGAGATTCAGGGTTGATAGTAAAGCATCCTTACTTGACAGTTTGTTGTTGTTGTTTTTTTTCTTTCAAGTGAGAAAGTTAGAAATTTTTATGGAAAAGCTGTTTTGATCTTGTATGCAAGAATTTCCTCAGTCTCTCCTGACACCCAGGCTGAAGTGACAAACTTTTTTTCCTTACTGATCTCCAAAACAAAATAAATGAGGATAGCTAGGAAACATGTCTACAGATATGACTTCACATGCAAGATGGAGGATAGAATACCAAATGGTGCCAGGATTAAGCTGTTCTGTATTGTATAACAGTAATAATGGCAGGAAGGAAGGTAAAACTTCTGCAGTTATCGGTTACAGACCTCTAGAGTAAAGAATCCTGCACATTTAGGGGATGACAAAACTAGTGGATTTGGTTCCGAGCATAAACAGTAATGAAAAAGTATTCACCAGAGGGAGGATTTTTTACCTCAGTCTGCAGTCATGAGGTCTAGCACAGCTTCACTTTCAAAGACTCTCAGAGGAAAGAAAATTCTGTCAGAGAAGTGGTTTATGACTGACCAGTAGCACAACTGAATGCTGAGGCAGGACACTGATTGCATAAAGTTTGCAACTGCATTTAGAAGAACTGACAGCAGTAAAGGCACAAAAATTTTAAGCACAATGACTGATCCAAAACTTGTTCCATCCTATATTTTCTTCCTTGTGTCAGCTTTGCCATGGGTCTCCTGCAGGTCTATATCTGAGCCAAAGTTCACTCATCCCTGGGTAGGCTCACACAAGTTTTTGATTGCTGGCAGTGATCTCCAGCCTTTCATTGTTCATCTGAAATGATCAAACAAACAATAAATAAACTGGTGAGCTTTTCCTGAGTTGCAATGAGTATACATGTGGTCATACACAGGTAGTCATGAAAAGTGAGGAAAAACACTGGGGATAAACCTGAGGTTTTCTATTATATTGTATATATTGCTGGGGGGTTGGGGAAGCAATAGGGATTCTGTACTTTTCCTGAACATATTTGTATATAATTGCATATATTTTCTCTTATCATTGGTGTTTAAATAAAGCTGTTTTGTTTAGTTTTCAATTCAGAGCCCCTCTCTCCTAATTCTCTCTCTTCCCTACTTGGGTGGAAGGGGGGGGGGGGAGAACAGAGTACATTGTTTTCAAACTGAGTCAAACTGTGACAATTTATTGGCCTCCAAAGTGGGGCTCAAATTTAAAGCACAGATTATAAATTTTCATTAATTGGGAGTGTTCAAACTTTCATCTCTGATGGGAGGAATCCCTCAGATAGCAACGGACAACACTTCTGCTGCATTTCATGACAGATTGAAAACTGAACAGACACTTTCTGCAATGAATCTATCAGACCTTTTTCCAAACATGCAATTGTACTTGTGGTATGCAGCCGAGAGCATTCTGCTCTATGCAGCTGCTCTTGTTACTATTTCATAGTTTAACAACACAGCTGTAGTCATAATCAACTGTATAATCACCAGCCTAGTGATCCTAGGGGTTATGATACTGATCTTTATGGGGGCACTCTATGTGTACAGTTATGGTACAGATCCTAAAGTGAACAGAATGATCCATGTTGGTAATGCCAGTAGCAGTTCAATTTTCTCCATTTTCTTTCAAGCTGAATCTCCCAGCTCTTGATCTGAATAGCACTGCTGCAGTAGGGAAATGTACTGTGGATGTGTAGGGTGTCGTGTTGTTCCACTCACTGCCGATCCCCCACAGGCAGTTTTGCTGCCACTGTTGCTGCTGCCACCTGTGATGCCGCCACCACCACTGCTACTGCTGCCACCACAATTGCTTCTGCTGCCACCCATGATGCTGCCACCACCACTGCTGCTGAGATCACCACTGGTACTACTACAAAAACAGCTGCTTCTACAAGTGCTGCTACAAAAACAGCTACTCTACAAAGATTAAGTCCACTCCCATTTGAATCAAGCTCCTGTGACCCAGAGCAAAGCAAAGGTGAATGAAATACTCTTCTCTTTTTACCCGCTCCTGTCTGAGACATACAGAGTTTCCTCATGCAATGATAGAGACTGAAATTGAGGAAGCAGACGATTCTAAATCAGATGATGGAGCAGGTACTTCTTAAACCAGGACAACATGTTTCTAAAACTAAGCTTCCCATTCATTATCCAATACACTATGGCTTCACTGTTATGGGGCAGCACGAAGAAGCAAGTTGGCTCTGAGTGAACACACATATATTCTTTATAAATATATAGAAATTATAACAAGTTCTAGCAAGGTGTAAGCTGAGGGAATCTCTATAGAGAAAAAAAACAAACAACAAACACAACAAAAAACAAAAAGAGAGTTAAATTAGCACAATGAAAAAAACACGTTATATAAATAAGAACATTTAATTTTCAAAGTTAAGAATAACCAATATTGAAATAAGGACATTATAATATCATATTTCCAATACATGATTGTAGGTGAGCCTTTGGAACCTGAACAGAGCAACATTACACAATTTGACCTTTATCTTATATCTGAAAAAATGTATGTAGAGGGTAATAGAATAAAGGAAGGAGAAGAAAAGATACGATAAGAAGACTGTAAGCTCAGACAGTTGACAAAAATTACCTCATTAAGTACTTGAAATAAATCCCTTTAGAAGAAAATCCACAACTACACATTGGATTCCAAAAGTCTGAATTTACAACCAGGTCTAGAGCATTATATAGCAAGCACTCTTAATAATTACAACAGTATCCAAGAAATGCCACAGAAAATTGATGGCAACTTTCTCTGTTCTAAATAATGCACAGAATGTGTTGTCTTGCACAAGATACCTGATAACTGTTAGGGAATGACAACTTGTTTACTTTTTAATAGTGTCAGTATTGATTATCGCTGTTTTACTTTGAATGAGTCGGATCTGCAATAATATATTTCTCATAGAGGCTGAGCTGATGTCAACATACTTTTAAATAGCCAGCTAGAACAGGAACAGCCTATAAACTGATTTAGCCCATCTACCAAGGGACTGGCTACTCAAATGCATATCAAAGTAATAATCAAGAGAACAAGTATCAGCTACTGTCAGGAAACCATCAGTCCTCAACCAGTCTCCATTAAACACGCTACATCAAAGTTTAGACCTGGTAAAAGAATACAAATCAGTATCTGTAACATATGAAGATTTATGAAACTTAGGATTGGGATGTGGCAGAAAGATTGAGTTTAATGTACAGACCACTTGTCTTATTTGTACCAGTGTGTATCATCTCCAAATCTGGAAACTGAGGCATGAGTATCATGCACAGATAGTGGTGATTTTTTCCACCCCTCCAGTTTATTAATATGTAAATACTTCTGACTTGAAAGAAACTGAATAGAAAGGATTAGGTGGACTAACAGAATAGAAAAAAAATAAATTAAAAAATAAGGAGACATCTATGTTACATATCAAATCTAAAAAACACAGCTAAATCACACACTCAGAAACAAACCCAAGCTCAATACTATTAGACAAGTTATCTTTCTAAACAACCTTGAATGAGTTTGACACAGACTTGTCATAATTGTTTTAGGGCTGTATCTGGCAACCCAAAACCTTGTCCAGAATTGGTTCAAACAAACCTCTGTGACATTTTAATGAGTATTAACAGATGTTTTTAAGGCAGAGTAGTCTAAATCTCTCCCTTAATGAAGAAAAACAAATTACAAACATGAATGTTTGCAGCTAAATTTTGTATCACACACATGATGGTCTACATCATATACCTGATGTTCTCATTACCAATTATAATTGTTCTTCATGTTTAATGGTGTCAGGTACTAGCAAGTGTTCTAACTCTAAACCAACTATTTACTTTTTCAAAGTTCATATTTAATTTCTTAGTTAAATTCCATAAATTAGGGCAAAAATGAACCAGAAACATTTTTAGAAAAGATCTTCCATAAGTTTAACAAATTCAACATATAATCTGCTCATAGACAACAAAAAATAGTTCCTCAGCTGTTAAATACTAATGGGAAAAAAAATCTCATCTGAGACAATAATTTCACAGCTTGGTACTGCATGAAGTATGAACCCAAATTAAGATGTGTCTGCCTTGATTCACAAGTACTTAAAGCAATCAAAGTGAGCACAGTACTCACTAGGCTGTAAGTTATTCAGATAACTATCTTTATTTCACCTTCTTTATTACTGTACCATGTATCAGCCACGTCTAGTGCCTTGCATTTTTAGGCAGAGAAAATGTTTTTCTGTTGCCTAATCCATTACTCCTCACCCATTCCATGCAAGCCATGCTATGCATATGACTAGTATCCTTTCAAGTTACCTCTTAAAAGTTGAAGTCAGTGTAACATAGAAAATTAAAGAGTTAATTAACAATTATTCTAGATTTATTTAACCTTTCTAGGGTATATAACATTTCAAAATCTGCTTTTAACATTCAATCTCTGGTATGTGTTTCAGAATTTCAATAAATATAGGAAGTGTGAAACTGAAATAACCACATTTAAAAATTAATTTTATATTAGTATTGGAATAATGGTCTTGAAACTGTTAGCATAAGCTCATATTTTTGAATGCAATTTCTGAACATTTTTTTTCCCTGTAATTCAACAAAACATGGTTTGGGGGATAAAATAATCTAAATATCTCCCTTCTCTTTTTTTCTCTTTTAAGGAAAATTAATGAAAACTTAAGCCTTGGCATTACTTCACTCTTTGTAAACATCAATTATTTCAGACCGAATCTGCAGACGCATTTAAAAATGAAATATCACAGCTAAGGATAAAGGGCATTAGGCAGTTTTTAGAAATATACCCTTTTCTATGTTGAATGTGTGTTATTCTCTAAAGTGAAATTCTTTCAGGCTTTTACAGAAGTTCATCCATTTTTCAAACCCTTTGGTAGATAAGTATAGAAGGAAAAACAGAAAATCAAAACCTTAACTTTCATATTAAAAAAATTCAGAAGGGGTGGAGGGGCAGAATCTTCTTTCATTCTTCACACTATATTTGTGAATATTAAATATTTGACAAAATAAAAAGAAGGAAAACGAGGAAAGGAAAAGAAAGAAGGAAAATAAAATCCAGTGAAACCCTAATGTTTAAAGGCCATAAATCAGTTCCAGAAATCCATTGATTCCATACAAACCCATCACAGGCAACTCCACATCTGCTGAACTGATTTAGGAGTTAGCTAACAGCTTAATATTTCCTTTTAATAGCACAGATTCCTAGGTTGTAAAAATTTCTAGCTTCCTTAACTCATTAAATCTGTCATGTTCAAAACCCACTATAAATCCATCTAGTAGTCTTCAATATAAAAGTTTCAACAGGTGACACGGAAGTCACATCACTCCAATTTTAATGGGAAACGGGCCATAGGTCACCAATATCCTTGAGTTTGTCCACAGTATTAATACATTGAACAAACCTATGCTAACTAATCCAACAAAACTCTTAAATTATGTCAGCACAGGTCACATCATCTATTTCACGCTCTAACACTTCCTCAGTTTGCCTCTTAAGCCAATGAAGATAAGAGCAAAGAAGCAAAGTCTGCTAAGCTGCAAGTCTTGCAATATGTGGTTTTTATTTTTAAACCATTTTTAAAGATCTAATTGCTTCTAGAATTCACTCTTTGCTGAAAATGTCTCACTTCTTCCATTGCACTAGCTTACTGCTGACTCCAAGTACATGTGAGAGATTAAGAGACTGGCATTGCTCTAACTCGGGGAAAACTTCCACCCTCTAAGTTCCCATTTCATTAGAAGTCAAACAAGAAATTATGAAGAGTCTGTGCCAATCCCTAGCTTTCTGAAATGAACATTTTCCAAGTTTTTTAGAGAGTCATAAGTGTAAAACAAAGCCTAACATTTACAAAAATGTAAAAATTTTGCTACAGGACATTAAGCAGGACAGTCAGACTACCCAGAAAGGCCTACAGCTACTAAGGCATGAGTGTCATAGTGTTGAGCCTCTGATTAGATTAAAGAAATCAAACATTTTACATGACCAACATATGCAAGTGCTTGAAATTGGAGTGTATATGTAGCAAATTGTCCTTGATACTCTGTAATGTCATAAAGTGAACAGAATGATCCATGTTGGTAATGCCAGTAGCAGTTCAATTTTCTCCATTTTCTTTCAAGCTGAATCTCCCAGCTCTTGATCTGAATAGCACTGCTGCAGTAGGGAAATGTACTGTGGATGTGTAGGGTGTCGTGTTGTTCCACTCACTGCCGATCCCCCACAGGCAGTTTTGCTGCCACTGTTGCTGCTGCCACCTGTGATGCCGCCACCACCACTGCTACTGCTGCCACCACAATTGCCACCCATGATGCTGCCACCGCCACTGCTGCTGAGATCACCACTGGTACTACTACAAAAACAGCTGCTTCTACAAGTGCTGCTACAAAAACAGCTACTCTACAAAGATTAAGTCCACTCCCATTTGAATCAACTTAGTTAATCCTGTGAACAGGAGCAAAGCAAAGGAAAAACACTCCTCCTTGAGACGTCCAGAGTTTCTTCAAGCAACAATAGAGACTGACATTGAGGAAGCAGATGATTCTAAATCAGATGATGGAGTAGGTACCTCTCAAACAGATAAAAAATCAGACCACTCTCAAGTAGATAGAACAGCAGGCCTTCCTCAATCAGATGATGACGATGAACTTTTCCAGCCTTTCTCTATGAAAGAACTGCACCTCATGAGAAAAGACTTCACTCACACCAATGGTTCTTCCAATGCTTTGATACTGGGACTCAAACCTACAACATGGACAAGAGAGAAGCCAAGCAGTTGGGATCCATGGCTTGAGATGCTGGTATTGATAGAGCACTTGGTAGCAAGATAAAAACTACCATCCTCTGGTACCAATTTCTTTCAGTTGTGAGAGAGACGTACCATCACAAGGGTGACATTGAATGGCACCGAAGCAGAGCACCCATTCTTGAGAAAGCCATCACATATTTGAGAGAAACAGCTGTACGAGAGGTGATCTATGATAAAGATGGAATTACAAATACTGATGATGTTCTATGTGACACACAAATGTTCTGGAAGTTTGCTCAGGCTGTACCAGCAGCACATGCCCATATATTCTCCTTCATGGGATGCTTTGATGATGATGCAAGACCAACTGTGCATGAAGTAGCTATCAAAGCACAACAGTATGGAGACATGATCTCTGATTCCCATCAGTTCCACCACTCAGCCATTGAACAAAAGACTAAGAGAAAGAATAAGAAGCCGAACAGATGAGGAGGTAAACTCCAGATTCTCCCTAGAGATAACTGGTCACATGTTGCAGCTATTAAGAAGAGACGTCCTGCTATGAGACAGCAACAAGAGAGACAGGACCCACTGAGACGCCACCTGTGGTCTCTCTTGCATAATTATTTTAAAAAGGACATGAGAATGTGAGAAAATAAACCCAATGATATTCTCCAGATGTGTGTCCAAGAGCTACTAAACAGAACAAAGGCAGAAGATATTTCATCCAAGAAGAAGGCTTCACCAGACATCACCTAAGATGGTGCATCAACCTCTAACGCTCAGCATTACTGGTGCCCTGCCTGCAGCCAGGGGGAGGAGAGGGACAACGGAGTTTCCTGGACTGTGTGGATTCGATGGCCTGGCACATTAGAACCACAAAGGTATAAAGCTTTGATGGACATGGGTGCACAGTGCACCTTAAATCCATCAAATCATAAAAAGACAGACACAGTCACTACTTCGGAAGTAACAGGAGGTCCTCAACAACTGACTGTTGTGGAGGACGATGTGAGCCTCACTGGCAAGGAGTGGCAAATGCATCATGTAGTGACTGGCCCAGATGCTCCATGCAGCCTTGGCATAGATTATCTCAACAAAGGATATTTCCGTGACCCAAAAGTGTACCAGTGGACCTTTGGTATAGCAGCTATAGAGACTGAGGACACCTAACAGCTGCATACTTTGCCTGGCCTTTCAGATGACCCTTCTCTCATGGGGTTCCTGAAGGTTGAATACAAGCAAGTGTCAATTGCTACTTCCACGGTGCATAGAAAACAATATCAGACCAATAGAGACTCTGGATTCCCATTCATAAACTGATCCAGCAATTAGAGGGCCAAGGAGTGATCAGCAGGACTCACTCACCCTTCAACAGTCCTAATTGGCCAGTGTAAAAGCCTGATGGTGAGTGGAGGCTGACAGTGGATTATTGTGGCCTGAATGCTAGAACTTCAGTACAAGCTGGAGTCGAAAGCAGCCAGGTGGTGTTGCCACTAATGACATTGCGCATGCTTTTTTCTCTATTCCTATAGCACCAGAGTGCAGGCCACAGTTTGCTTCCACCTGGAGGGGAGTCCAGTACACCTGGAATCAGCTGCCCCAGGGGTGGAAACACAGCTCAACTATTTGCCATGGACTGATTCACGCTGCACTGGAGAAGGGTGGAGCTCCAGAACACCTGCAGTACATCAATGACATCATTGTGTGGAGTGACACGCCAGAAGAAGACTTTGAGAAAGATAAAAAGATCATCCAAATTCCTCTGGATTCTGGTTTTGCTGTAAAAATAAACAAGGTCAAGGGACCTTCATGAGAGATCCAGTTCCTGGGAATCAGGTCGCAAGATGGATGTTGCCAGATCCCAATGGATATGATTGACAAAATAACAGCTATGGTCCCATCATCTGCTCAAAAGGAGACTCAAACCTATTTCTGGGACTGTTGATTTCTGGAAAATGCATATTCCATGTTACATTGAAGTTGTGAAACCTCTCTATGAGGTGACCTGAAAGAACAGTGACTTTAAATGGGGTCCTGACCAACAGAAAACTTTTGAGCATATCAAAAAGGAGATTGTGCAGGCAATGGCCCTTGGACCAGTTCGAACAGGGTCAGACATCAAGAATGTGCTCTACACTGCAGCCGGACACAAGGCATCACACAAGGGTCTCAACTGGAGCCTCCGGCAGCACCAGGGGAGACTCGAGGTCGACCCTCGGGATTCTGGAGCCAGAGCTACAGAGGTTCCAAGGCCAACTACACAACAACTGAGAAGGAGATACTTGCAGCGAATGAAGGAGTTAGAGCTGCTTCGGAAGTGATCGGCACTGAAGGGCAGCTCCTCCTGGTGTCCAGATTACCAGTGCTGAGATTTACATTCCAGCATAACCTTTCTCCTGACCACCATGGCACTGATGTGAGTAAATGGACTCCTTTAATCACTCAGTAAGCTTGAGTAGGAAGACCTGATTGTCCAGGCATCATAGAAGCAATTACAAACTGGCCAGAAAGCACACGCTTTGGAATGCCACCACAACAAGTGGTGAGATGGGCTCAAGAAGCTCCTCCATATGATCATCTACCCGAGACTGAGAAAAATTTGCTCTTTTCACCAATGGCTCCTTCATCTTGTAGGGAATCACTGGAAGTGGAAAGCTGCCATGTGGAGTCCTACATGACTGGTTGCACAAGTAGCTGAAGGAGAAGGTGAATCAAGTCAGTTTGCAGAGGTCAAAGCCATTCAGCTGGCTTTGGACATTGCTGAGCGAGAGAAATGGGCAAGGCTCTGTCTCTCCACTGACTCGTGGATGACAGTAAATGCCTTGTGGGGTTGGCTAAAGCAGTGGCAGCAGAACAACTGGCAGCGAAAAGACAAACCTATTTGGGTTGCTGACCTGTGGAAAGACATTGCAGCTTGGGTAGAAAAACTGGCGGTAAAAGTGCGTCACCTACCTGAGTTGAGCCACTGAGGAACATTGACACAACCAACAAGCAGATGAGGCTGCTCAAGTGTTCCAAATAGACTTAGGCTGGGAACATAAGAGTGAGCTCTTTCTGGCTCAATGGGCCCATGACACTTCAGGTCATCAGGCCAGAGATGCAACATACAAATGGGCTCGTGACTGAGGGGTGGACTTTACCATGGACACTATTGTGCAGGTGATCCATGACTGTGAGACGTGCGCTGCAATTAAGCAGGTGAAATGGTTGAAACTTTTGTGGTATGAGGGGACATGGTCAAAGTACAGGTTTGGGGAGGCCTGGCAAATCGACTACATCACACTGTGTGAAGGACCAGGTATTTCCTTACATGAACATGAAATGTCCTTTGAGTCAGCAGATAAAACTGACTTAAAATGGCGTCTCCACGTGGTGCTGAACCCCCTCTGTGTGTGTAGGGGGGAGGAGCCGCGGCCGGAAGCAGGGGCGGGACTAGGTCCCGTCTGATTGGCTGAAAAGCCCGGAAATACAAAACCGGCCAATTGGGAGCGCCGAAAACCCCATAAAAGAGGCAGCGCGGCACGCCCCTCTCTCTCCCGCTCTCTCCTCGTGTTCGGGGCGGTCCTCTCCACACACTGCCTGCTGCCGCCATTTTCCTGCCACGTGCTGCCGCTCGCCGCCGCCGCTGCTGGAAGCCGCG
>NW_009952440.1:579629-592314 GCF_000747805.2 Chaetura pelagica
CAAATTGCTTTGTTTTCCCCACAATAAACCGTGCATTTCTTTAGAAATATTAGTAAGCACTGAGCAAGTTATTCACTCGAAAAAGTCAGGGCATAAGCCCCTGTCTCCTCTGTGTGAGGCGATACCCACGTGTGGATCTCTCAGCAAATCCTGATAAGTTAATACACTCCAAAAAGGAGATATAATAGGTCACGGATCATGACACACTGCCTCAGAGAAGCCAGGGTAAGTGCTGTGTGCTTACAATGGTGGAAACAAGTAAAGGATGGTTGGAAACATATCCTGTGCCACATGCCACAGCCCAGAATACTATCCTGGGCCTTGAAAGCAAATTTTGTAGAGATTGTGGTACTCCAGAAATAATTGAGTCAGACAATGGGACTTTTTTCGAAAACAGTCTTGTGACTGACTGGGCTAAAGAGCATGGTATTGAGTGGATCTACCATATCCTGTACTATGCACAAGCCTCAGGGAAAGCTGAAAGGTACAATGGTCTATTGAAAGATACCCTAAAGGCAATGGGTGGTAAAACTTAAAAAACTGGGTTAAAAAATTGGCAAAGACCACCCGGTTAGTTAATACCAAGGGATCCATCAATCGAGCTGGTCCTGCCCAGTCAGACCTTTTACATACTGCAAATGGGGATAAAGTCCTTGTGGTATGTGAGAGAAACCTGTTGGGTAAAAGTTGTTTAGGTCTATCTTGCTTCAGGCAAAGGTAAACCAAAGGACACAGAGAAGTTTAGGGTTGACTCAGGGCCTCTTACATGCAAAGCAAATGCTTTCCCACTGAGCTACATTGAAGATTACAGTACAAAGTTGGCAGGGTGGTTTCTTTGGAGAGCAGGACTTCAGGTGTAAAACCAGAACGCATTTTCCTTTTCTTCTGATTCAGGTCCCTTTTTCCATTTCACATCCACCGTAATCTTACTTTCCTTGTTCTCCATTAACAAAACACATATAGGAAAACCTCTGGATAATTTTAGAGAACAGTATTGATTTACAGGCTTCACTGGTTAAAAAAAAAAAATAATAGTTCCCTTCTGAGAAAATAATCTTCTCCAAGATGTCAGGTAATTTTGATACTGGGTTGAATGGCAAAATTGCTCTACTTCATTACATTCTAAAAGCCCTCTTTGATTAAAACTTGATTCCTCCCTTTGATTTGGGACTGCTCTTATTCAGTCTTAGAAATGGAGCCATTGAAAGCCTACATAAATACCCTTGTAATTTTAAGAAGAACATGCTTGTAAATTTCCTTTGGGTCAAAAAGATTAATTTTCTTCTATTAATTAGCATTCAGGCCACTGAGATTTAAATACAACTTGTAGAATACTAAGCAAAATAGTCTACCAGGATCTAATGTCTACTTTGTTTTACTTGATTAAACACAATACAAGTGCCACCGGACCTCTTGGAACTACATAAAATACTTTTATACCCAGATGTCCCAGTTTCCCCTTCATTCACATTTACTGAGACTTTTAAACTCCAGTACTTGCTATCAAATCTTCCATGCAGAAAGAAACTCTGAAAGAATTAGCTCGCTTCAGCCCAAAGCTTTTTTTTTCTTTTTTCTTTTTTTTTTTTTCCCTACCCTCTTTATGGTCTAAACCTCAAATTAACTACATGGAGAATTGATAAGCTGTAGTGAAGTTTTATTTGTATCAAAGAGTCAGATTTAGCCATGCTTATTCACTCCAAGAGGTAGTTTAATTCCTCCATAATAATAAGAGACTTCTCAGAGAATAAGGTATTACTCAAAGCAAGTTCCATACAATTTGTTTATTAAAATAAATACTTTCATAAAGGAGATTTCATAGATATGGAACACTGCTAGAGTTTTTTATATTATTTTTTTTTAGAATATAATAGTTGCTACATAGTTACCCTGCTGAAATCCACCTGTAGCTCCTCAGGGAACTGGCAGATGACATTACAAAACCACTGTCCATCCTATTTGAAAACCCATGGCAGCTCAGTGAAGTTCCCACTGACTGGAAAAGGGGAAACACAACCTCTGTTTTCAAAAGGGGTAAAAAGGAAGAGCCAAGGACCTATAGACCAGTCAGTCTCACCTGTGTGCCCAGCAACATCACAGAGCAGATTCCCCTGAATGCTCTGCTAAGACACATGGAAAAAGTGGAGGTGGATAGTGGCAACCCATAAAGCTTCACCAAGGGAAAATTATGCCTGATGGTTATGGTGGATTCTTACTATGGGATCAGTGTATTGATGTACAAGGGGAGAGGAGAGGATGTTGTAAACCTGGATGTGCAAAGCTTTCAACAGTGTCCTGAACAACATCCTGGTCTCTAAATTGGAAAGATATAGATTCGATGGATAGACCACTCCTTGGGTAAGGAATTGGCTGGATGGTTGGACTCAAATAGTAGAGGTTAATGGCTTGATGTCGAAATGGATGGAGACCAGTGATGAGTGGTGCTCCTCTGGGGTTGGTAGTGGGACAGGTGCCATTTAACATCTTTGTTGGCGATATGGATAGTAGCAAGTTTGCTGACAACATAAAGCTGCTTGGTGAGGTTGACATGCCAGAGGGAAGGAAGGCCATCCAGAGGAACCCTGACAGGCTTAAGAAGTGTATCCATGCCAACCACAATAAGGCCAAGTGAGAGGTCTTCTGCCTGAGTCAAGGCAAACCCAAGCACAAACACATCCTGGAGCATGGATTGAAAACAGTGCATGTATGGAGCATGGATTAAAAGCAGTGTGGCCAGCAGTTCAAGGGAGGTGATTCTCTGCTCTTGTGAGACCTGACATGATGTGTCCACTTTTGGAGTCACCAACAGGACAAGGACATGGAGCAGCTGGAGCAAGTCCAGAGGAGGGCCACGAAGATGATCAGAGGGCTGGAGCACCTTTGTTATGTAAACAGGCTGAGAGAGCTGGGGTTGTTCAGCCTGGAGAAGAGAAGGCTCCAGGTAGAACTTAAAGCATTTTCCAGCAACCTGAAGGGGCTACAGGAAAGATGGAGAAGGACTTCTTACAAGTGCAGGGAGTGATAGGACAAGAGATAATGGCTTTAAACTTGAAAAGGTGAGATTTAGGTTAGACATTAGAAATAAATCCTTAACTGTGAGGGTGGTGAGACACTGGAACAAGTTGTCTAGAGAGGCTGTGGTTGCCCCATCCCTGGAAGTGTTCAAGGCCATGTTGGATGGGTCTTTTATCAGCCTGGTCTATTGGGAGGTGTCCCTGCCCATGCAGCGGACGTGGAACTAGATGATCCATAAAGACCCTTCCAACCCAAACCATTCTAAGACTATGATTCTATGATTATATCTTTTTTAATGGAGATTGAAAGAGAAGACTAATCACATGTTTGAATGTAAAGACTTAATCAATATCAAATCACAGTCATTTTGAAAAGGTATACTGGAATAATTGTTTAAATGAGTAAACTTGCATTTATCCCAGTATCAATCATCTCTGAAAAGAGATGAAATTGTAGAAATATAAAAAATACTATTAATTAGTAATCTTCAAGACCTTAAGCATTCATGTAAGCAGTAGCCTAGAAAATAATGTAATTGTGCATTTAATACAGTTGTGGCCATTCACCAGTAAACATGTTGCTAATAGGCAAGATGCAAAAGGTGGCACTAATTTTCCAAATCACAAAGAAGAATAAGCAGTGTATCCAATTTTCTCCATCACTAAAAATGAGCTCCTATGTATTTGTCAAAACGTGCCACCAAGCAATGAGTCAACATATCTGTATGAGGAATACCTGAGAAGACTGGATTATATTATTAAAAGGAGAAAGATCAACAAGTACCAAGACATGAAATAATTATTGTCAAATGCATACGTACAAAACCTTTTGAAGACATGTATAAAGGAAGTATACTCCGAAAGTATCGTGTATGATCCCAATTAAATAGCCGAGTTACTGAAACCTTTTAGAATTTTTTTATTTTATTTTTTTTTTCCCACCGAAAAATAAGCCAGATTACCTTCTTAGGAATACTGATGAGCTTTCCGAGTAGAATATGAAATATTATATGAGCTCTATATTTCTTATTAATGATTTGAACTTTCAAGCAATTAATTTTGTTGGGTTTGATTTTGGTTGTTTTTTTGGGTTTTTTCCTGTGTTGGTTTGGTTTGTTGTTTTTTTTCCTGATGAAAGGCAAGTATTCTTCTCTCTATCTATATATATATATTAAAAAAATAAAAAATAAAATCAGAAATTGAAATTTGAATTTCAAATACATTGAAATTGCAGTCACACAAGATCTAATCAATGCTGCAGATGAGAGCACTCAAGTATTCTATTCGACTACATTGGCTTCTGAAGAACACATATCCCATAGTCACAAGCTCTTTTCCCCTGCCATGATGTAAGCATTTTCTACTACTGAAAATGTAACCTCAAAAGACTGTTTTTTAATTCTATCTCATTAAAATTAAATAAACTCATTTTAAACAATATATTTCCTGTTTGAAACACAATTCAAAACCCAAAAGTATGTTTGTGCATAGGGAAGGATTTTCGCAGCTTAGTGCATTCATGAATGTAATAGAAGCCTATTGAAACTCAAATGTTATGCAAAAAGGACTATAACTGTTATGATTTCAGGGAAGCGTGATCCCTCTATAAACTTGAAGTGTATTCTTTTTCTGAACATTTTCAAACATAACAGCCAACCTACTGCTTACCATGGAGACAAACAAACCAGTAATATGTCTCAGGTCTCTAGGGTTTTTTTCCTAGACTGGTGCATGTCTAAAAAAACACCAAGAAATTATTACTGTTTCCATCCCAAGAGAAGGACAGAAAAGCAGAATGAGACAGAAGAGAAGTGCATAGGAATTGAAGATGATACTGGAGAAGCAAGAAGTACTCCATTGGTTATAGTCTGCTCCTATACTTGCTAATAGGAGAAAGTTTTTTTTTTCTTTTCCCTTCTTTTCTTAGAAAAGCAGTCAACATTTCACCTTCAGATTCCTCATCTTTCACTAATGTAAAATATAGTCAATCACTAGTATTCTTTGCCTATTTTTAGTTGCATGAAGCTTCTGCTTATAAGATCAGGTAAATCCTTTTTTTTTTTTTTTTTTTTTTTTTTTTTCCTCAAGCTTCCAGCTGTTCTACCTACATAGCAGAAATCTCTGCCCTACTTTATTCAGATTTCTAAATCCAACATCATCCCTTTTTAACAGCTTTTGAATAGATTCCTGAGAACACACAAAATAGGCCAATGATACAGGGTGAGCCCCTGTGCAAGTAACTGAAATAACAAATTACCTAAGGTTTAGATTCTGCGAACATCCATGCTCATAGTAAGAATCAGGATTTTAAAAAATAGATGTGTATATTTAAGCAAGTTTATGAAGTTATAAATATGTCTTATATTTGGACAGTGAAAAAAGACTGCACACTTACAAATTTGAGGGACTTAGGAGCTTGCAGAGTTAATCAAGAGTCAAAGAATCACAGAATGTGAAAGGGACTTCTGATCAGCAAGTCCAATGCTTCTGCCAGAGCAGGATCACCTAGGGCAGGTCAGACAGAAACACGTCGAGACAGGTCTTGAAAGTATCCAGAAAGGAGACTTCACAACCCCTCTGAGAAGCCCGTTCCAGCGCTCTGTCAGCTTTATAGTAAATAAGTCTTTCCCTTATGTAGTGATGGAGTTTCCTGTGCTTCAGTTTGTGTCAATTGCCCCTCATCCTATCACAGGGCACCAATGAAAAGAGACTGGCCCACTTTTCTTCACTCCCACCCTTCAGATATTTATGTATATTAATAAGATCCCCTCTCAGTCCTCTCTTCTCCAGACTAAAGAGCCCCAGATCTCTCAACCTTTCCTAATGAGATAGGTGTTCCAATCCTTTAATCATCCTCATAGCCCTCCATTGGACTCTCTCAAGTAAATCCCTGTCCCTCATGAACTGGGAAGCCCAGAACTGGACACAATACTTCAGATGTGGTCTCACCAGGGCAGAGTAGAGAGAGAGGAGCACCTCCCTCATCATGCTGGACACACTCTCCTTAATGCATCCCAGGATGCCATTGGCCTTCTTGGACACAAGAACACACTGCCATCCCATGGATTACTTATTTTCCACCAGGACTTCAAGGTCTTTCTCCACTGAGCTGCTTCCTAGCAGGTCAACCCCTAATCTGTGTTGGTATAAGGCTATACTTGTACTTTTTCATGATCATATAAATCAGCCTGCTATGCCGAGCACAATCTTATATTCATTGAAAAATACTCTTTGTTGTTGGTTTGCTAGTCATCATCCATAGCTTTGGAAAACATAACTTAAAATGTTACAGAAACAAAAATTAATCAAGTATTTTTTAATGATCACATAAAATGGAAAGGTGAGCACCTCATCTACTGTCAACTGAACTTGTCAATGAAGGATCTAATCACTACTAAGCAATTTATGTTTCCTGTGTGTTAGAACATCCAAAAAACTCCTTTATTTAATTAGCAATTCATTCATGTCAGTCTGAGTAGCAAGTAATTCAGAGAAAATCATAGTGTGTGAATATTACATGGTTTGGTTTTGAATCTTAAGTGAACATGTCCTTGGAGATGTACTCAAAAAGGCTTAATCTTAATGTTTTACTAGTTGTTAGAGCTGAAAGATAATCTGGACACAATCTCTGCTGGTATAAATAGGTACACCTCTACACTGTCCAGCTTGTGGTTCAGTACTGTGAAGATCTGAGACAGTATTATGTTGCCTTTCACAGATCAATGCTTAAAATATTATTTGTATAATCACATATGAAAATCATGTTACGTTCACCAAAAAACAATATTTTTTGGTCTTTGAAAGTCATAAGATTTGCACAAATATATTTGTTAGCTGTAAGCTTTTCTTTCAAGAAGTACAAGAAATTAAGTGCCCTTGAGGAACATTCCCATATTTTCAAGCTGCATATATTTTGTGAATTTTTATTCCACCAATACCAGCTTAATTAGGCTATTGATCTTTTCATTTCACTTGGTAAAGCTAGCAAAAATAGGGGAACACTGTTTATTGATGTATTACTATATTCACTGCAGTGACAGCTTTAGTCATACTCTGTGCTGAATGAGTCATTAGCCAAATGAAAATCTGAAGCCAGGAAACATTTTGATGTTCAAGAAGATAGCTTAGTTATTTGAAAAACAGTGTACTTTTCATCATACAAGTGTCAAATTCTTTCACATAATAATTTATTTGCAATTAAAATTTTAAAGCAATCTACACTTCCCCCCAAAAATGGAAAGTTTAAGAAATTAAAGTAGTGTTACCCAAGTCTTCTTATTGATTGTCAGTATTGAAATGGAATATGGCAGTGTGTTCTTTCTGTCCAGATCTTTACACCTCACAGGCACAGTGTGAGTACAAAAGTATGGCTTGAACTTTGTGATGTCTGCTAGGTTTCAGCTCCACATTCTTACATTGGTTTTATACATGTGCAAGAGCAGACAGTCAGATGGTAAAACTTTACAGCTTGCTCTAATGCCTAGTGAAATTAGTTGGAAAGTATGCCATTCGTATAATGACATTTTTAAGGTTTGGTTTCAATATTGTTTCTTCATATGTCAGTAAAGACTATCACCAAAATACAAACTTGGGAAGAAGCATATTTAGCAACTCATTCCAGCTACTGCAGTGTTGTGCACAAGAAGAAAACTAATCTGAAACAGAAATAGGCTCTTGATACACAGTGCTGATACAACCAATACCTCTTCTGAGGGGTATTACTAATAAATTAATTTTATTATCCTATTTCCTGAATATCTGAAAAAATATTTTTACTTTAGTAACCTCTGCCATGTAGATCTTCCTTTGCAAAACTAGGTGTTTAAATATTGTTAATTTTAGTGCCTAAATCCCAACACACTTTCATTCCAACATTTCAATACGAATGACGTTGAACTGGATTGTCAATGGATCAGATGTAAATTTATCAAAAGAGTTCTCTTAGATGTATGGACTTTTAGATAAAATGTATTAGAGTAACAGTTTTTGATTATCAGTCTCCTTTAAACTCTAATTACTTCCAAACCAATTTCTCTTTTTTTTTTTTTTTGTCCCTATTTTCCTGTTGATTTTATTATTTTCACTAGTAGTGTGCACACTTCACCTTTTTACTCCAAAATGCACATATGACTCGTATAATTGTACAAAAGCAATCATTGACCATGATTCCAAGAACCTGGAACTTGTATTTTGCTACTAGAACTTGCATTTTTCATCAAACTGATTAAAAAACTAAGCAGAAGAAACCTTCCTTTCTTTTTCAAATCATAGTGGTTGTAAAACCATCCATTGGTAGTACCACACAATAAATCCAAGAATGAAGAAAACAGCATCTTAAAATTGGTCAAAATTACTCATGCTTTTCTTTCCCAAGTTCCTAGGTATGATACATTCCTCAAATAAATTTTCCTTAGCTAGTTATATACCTGGTTTTACCTGTCATGGAATTGTAGAATCATGTTGTGATTATGAACTTTGCATAATTCTGCACTGAAAAGAGAACAGGTTCACTGAATTAATCACAGATATTCATTAACCCAGACGATAAAATCTCCAAGATCTATGAGGTAAGAGACTAATGTGTTAATCCATTACAACAAATAAATTGTGAATGGGAAAATTATTGCGAATTTTCAATACTGATTAAAAAAAATATTCCAAGTTGGCCTTCTGTCTTTTTCAGAAAATTCCAGAAACTTCATTCCCAACACTCTCCTGTGTTTTTCAGCTGTTTGCAAGAAGCATCATAGTATGATCTCTATAAAATATTAACATTTCTATTAGAGGTCCTTAACAAAACAGATTAAATACTAAAACATCAGCCACAATAAGAAGCTTAGGGTTCTATCCAGTAGAAAGCAGATGTTGGTCTACAAAAGCTTAGATTCTCACACACCCAGTGCCCACTGCTCTTTCAGACAGACTTATTGCTTTGGCATTGATCATATAATACTGTACTGCTAAAGACTGAAAACCATTTTTGCACAAGTGGTTCTTCCCCATTTCACTCATCAGGCGTACAAATCCATTTATGCTTGTGAATGCCTGGCACAGAATCATAGAATCATAGAATGGTTGAGGTTGGAAGGGACCTTCAGATCATCAGGTTCCAACCTCCCTGCTATGAGCAGGGACACCTCCCACTAGACCAGGCTGCACAAGCCTCATCCAACCTGGCTTAGAACACCTCCAGGGAGGGGGCATCCATAACCTATCTGGGCAATCTATTCCAGTGCCTTACTTCCCTCATGGTGAATAATTTCTTCCTAACATCTGACTTAACTCTCCCTTCTTTCAGTTAAAAACTATTACCTCTTGTCCTATCACTACACTCTCTGGCATAACGTCTCTCCCTCTCTTTCCTGTAGGTCCCCGTCAGGTATTGGAAGGCCTTTAAAATGTCTCCCCAAAGCCTTTTCTTCTCCAGGCTGAATTCTCTCAGCTGGTCTCTGTAGCAGCGGTGCTCCAGTCCTTTGATCATGACACATGAAACTGTTACAGGCTTGCAGACAAACCTGGAGGAAACAAGAGTGTGCTACCATCAACTAGGAATGTGTATACAAGACAGAAGCTTCCAAACCTAGCTTACCCAGACCCATCCAAGACCACAGGCAAGATTAAAGCTTTGTATTAAATAGGCTGTGAAGACCAGCATCTTAATGACAGACTTCCACATCTTTCCTTTCCTTTCATTTCCTTCTTCCCTTCCCCAGAATCATTCATAAGCACCCTCTGGTGGAGATGACAATGCAGCTACTCACACTGATGTGGTAGGATCTATCTGTTGTGACATATTAACAACAGATTAATCTTCCAATTAATCTTCCAATATTGTGCTTGGTATCTAACTTCTATATTTACACACTGGACAATGTTTACAGAACCCCTTTTCTTAGGTTATTTTTCTCTGAACTGTTTTCCACAAGACAAAAGCTTTCTAAGGTAAGAACTCAAATTTTATTACTGTCATCCATTTTCATTACTATCACTTCCAAAAATTAATTGAGGGAAATTTCTGAACAGACCTCCAGAACGTCTCATTTACTACTTTTGTGAATACATTTTTATCTCTTTATGGGAAAAGGCAGTTTTCACAAGCTGCATTCACAAAACTTCATCAGTAGCTATTTAGGTTAAAAAATTATTAACTCAATGAAACACTTAATTTTTAATTCACGGGCTTATGTTAACCTGCAAAATTAGTAAATATTGCCTAAATATTATAGAAAATATTTTTAATGGCATGTTGTCACTTCTGCTAAATTTTTTCAAGGTCTTTATTGGAAACTTATTTCTGGAAAAAAAAAATGCTTTGCTATAAAAATAAATGTCACAGTAAAATTTAAATTCAGCAGGCATTTTTCTTGACCATTAGTGAATTTCCTTTTAACATTCCTTATAATTGGCTTGCTTCTTACATTACTTATATTTTATTTATGGTTAAGAAGTTTTCACTTTGCACAACAACAGAGGAAGCACATATGATTTATAAAGAGCTAAAACCACCCTCAAATAAATGTATTCAAACCTGCTGATTTCTAAAGTAGCTGCAAAACATCTTGGCAAAATCTTTGATACTGCAAGAAAAATTAAACTTTTGCATAGTAAATTAAAGAAAATTCCTAGCAACTTGGTGAGAGACTAGTAAATTTTGTCAGTTTAAAAGGGAAATCCTGAAACTGCACATAAAATTAATTAAATTAATTATTCTGGTATCCTTCCATAAAGACAAGCAAGAATTTTGCTTCAGAACCTCAGGAGGTTCAGTACTGTGCACAGTGGCACATTTAGAATCAACCAGAAGCTGGCTTACACTGCTAATATTCACCCAAATCTACTTAGTTGTTTGTTGTTTTTTTTTAAATTTCAGATTAGAGATACTATAAGATTAAGGGTTTTTTTTTCATGTGACTTAGATCTCTGCCTGGACATCTACAGGGAATCTCGAGGTGCAGAGATTTATAAGAAGAAAAATTAATGAGAAAAAGTTAGTCAAAATATGGCAATCTCCAACAAAGTCTTGACCTAAATGAAGAAGTGAATGTTTGGGTCAGGCAAAAGTATTTTTTCTTAGCTCTGTAGCACATTCACAGTACTACTACTTAATCAGTCATCCCTTGACAAAGAGCATTTTGAAATCTCTAATGAGAACAGAGATACAGGGGCTGTCAAATTAACACCCATCTGTTTCTCCAATATTTTCTAAAGCAGCAGCATAGCTCCAAAAGCACTCAGGTTGCAAGTGTGCACAATTTATATTGAAGATAAAGATTCCACATTATAAACTAAGCTCCAAGAGAGCACAGTGGCATTGGGCTGGCACATTTATCCCAGTCCTGTCCAGAAAAGCAGATTCCTGCATCTTTCAGTGTGCAGCTACATGTAAATGCAGACGTCCTGTCCCGCTGCTTCCCCCTAGGCACACCCCACAGCTCTGACCCACTCCCCAGAGGTACACCCTGCTTCTACTAATTACATATCAAGGTGCAGCCTTGCCTGAGTGCTGGGAGGAAGCAGCTCAACTTGATTAGTTACAGAGGTTTTAGTACAAACTGCAGAAATAAGCCATCAAGCCTAAAGCTCTCCAGCAGTGTTATTATCTCTCTTTGGACTCTGAAAGGAACAGGAGAAGAGGTCAGAGACCCAAGTGCAACTTAAAAAAAAAAAAAGGAGGTGGAAAAATAGTCCTATGAAAAGATGCAATGCAAAACAGTGACATCTCTTGGGCTATTGACATAGGATAAGGATGCTAGTCCAAAATAACACAGCAGATCTGTTCTTCCAACACTTCTCAATTTTGAATTATTTACTAAGTGCCCCAGGGATTTACTGTAAAGCCAGGAACTGCTGGAGTAGAAAAGAACCACTGACATACGTGTTTCATTTTTCCCTTGTCCATAACACTTACAATTATTATTGGTGGAAATGACATATCAGAGCATCTGTGACAGCCTTGCATATTTAAGGACCTTGCTACATAGAGGGGTTGTGGGTTGTGGGAAACGGTTCTTCTTCTTCCCCACATAAGTCTAAACAAAATACCTTTTAAGTCAGCAAAGGCCTTCTGCTAATTATACCCAGCTAAGGGACCAAAAACAGACCTGCTGCTCAAAGGGCAAATGAAAGCAAAACAACAGGTGTGATACAAGGCAGGAAGGGTGGGCAGCAAGTTGTGCATTGCCCCTGCTAGTTACCATCCTAACTTGGGGCTTATGGGTGCCAATTGGCTCTGGACAGTGACAGTGACTGGACAGGGGGGTCACTGGGGTATAAAAAGGCGGCGAGTTCAGCAGATGGGACCAAGGATGCTTCTTGCGTGGGACACCCCCCTGCTGTTCCTCGGACTTGCCCTGATACGGAGCCTGGTGCCAGGATTCTGCCAGGCCTGCCTGCCCTGGGGATGGAGCCTGAGCCTTAGCATTAGCAGTGAGTGTGCAGGGATCCTGACCCCTGCATGCCAGGACTCTGATCCCTGGAGCACCGGGTCCCTCTCGCAGCCATCAGGGTTGGATCCATTCCCATTTTGCTGCCGGTTGCCGGGCAAAGCAAACTGCTGCAAGCCACTACCTAGCCGCGAGGGGCTGTACCCCAAAATCACTGACTTTGGGACCCTGCCATAGCTGTCAGGCAAGGAGAGGAGCTGCTGCTGCCTGTTGGGAGGGAGCCACCCC
>NW_009952440.1:592421-608255 GCF_000747805.2 Chaetura pelagica
CGGCCTTGCCCTCCTCCCTCCCTCTCCCTTGATCCACAACCCTCTCTTGGAGAGAACATCTTAAGGTCACAGCACTTTCTGCATTACCTCCCTAAAGGACACATTACTTCTCTGCTATATCCCTGGTAGCCATTCGTCATTTTTACATTTTCCCTAAACCTCATCCCTCAGTTTGTGTTAACCCTTAATAAACCAGTTAATTCATAAATTAAACATTGGTCTCAGTAGCAATTTGTAAGCGTGGTGGGGGTGTATTCTAACTACCACTCCAAAACATGGTCCCGCAGCAGCCGTTCCTCTGTGAGAGGCGAACACCACATGTAAGCCCTTGGTCTTACTCAAAAAGCCCTCCACATGGGGGGTGGGGGGGAAGTTGTGGAAAAGTCCTGACAGCCGGTAGCCTCTAGTGTCTGTGTCAGCATCAGCTTGCGACAAGGATACACTTCCCTGCTGTCGTGGCAATGTAAATATGCTTTGGGGGTAGTATTTCATCATACTTTATGATAACATTGTCAATATTTGCTACATCGAGAAGCTCTTCAAGGCAAAATTGGCCCAGGTGTTTAAGTTAAAAAATATTTAGCACTAGATCTTCAGTTCCTATCTGATACTAAGTAAAGTATGTGTTTACAAATAACAATTCAGAAATTATTGCCATTTTACATCCAGTATTAACAGTGCATGATTTCTTATGTAAGCTGACGAGGACAGATTTTATTCACAGAAAAGGAGGAAGAGGATGAACTAGAGAGTGTACAACATTTTCTAAAGGCAATATTTTTCTATAGCTCTTCAACTCGCCTCAAGCATAAACTTAAAGAAGTTAAACTATTCAAAAGGGACTCCAAGAAAAACATGCATGCCTTACTACAGCTAAGTGCAGCAGAATGAAGATTGTGCATCCCTAAGTCTTAGACCGTTTGGTGCACACAATACGGACTTTTCCCCATAATTCTGTATGTAATAGATGACAAGACACGTTTCACTTCTTAGCTACAAGGTAGTCTGCCTTTGTGCTGAATGGTACATCTCCATTAGAAGACTTGCATGCTTAAATATTTGGTTTCAGGAGGTTCTGACTCCAGAACAAAAAATCACCTACCTTGCCCCTCAGTTCAAGAAGGACAGGGATCTGCTTGAGAGAGTCCAGTGCAGAGCTACAAAGATGATTAAGAGAATGGAACATCTCCTTTATGAGGAGAGGCTGAGGGAGCTGGGTCTCTTGAGCTTGGAGAAAAGGAGACTGAGGGGTGACCTCATCAATGTTTACAAATATGTAAGGGGTGAGTGTCAGGAAGATGGAGTTGGGCTTTTCTCAGTGATGACCAGTGATAGGACAAGGGGTAATGGGTGCAAATTGGAGCATAGGAGGTTCAAGGTGAATATCCAAAAAAAAATGTTTTTACTGTGAGAGTGACAGAGCCCTGGAACAGGCTGCCCAGGGAGGTTGTGGAGTCTCCTTTACTGGAGACATTCAAAACCCACCTGGATGCGTTCCTATGTGATGTACTCTAGGTAACCCTGCTCTGGCAGGGGGGGTTGGACTAGATGATCTTTCAAGGTCCTTTCCAACCCCTAGGATTCTATGATTCTATATACCTCTCATCTGCAGGAAGGTTGTTTATCTTCTCTTACCTCGACAGTTACCTAAGAAAAAATGCTGTACAGACTACAGAATGAAAGACTGATCCTCTGTCAGGCCTTTTGTGACAGAAAGGCTTCTGGAAGAGCAGAACTTTTCTGAAGTAACGATTGTGAATAAGGCTTTACACTTTATAGGGTGTGGAAAACGTCTTTATCCTGCTGCATGACTTGGAAAAAAGAAAAGAGGGAAAAAAACATAGCCCAAAAAGTTTGTCTGTAGAAGTTACTGCATTGAACAAGACAAATTTCTAAGATTTTTAAGTTAGGAGTTGGGTTTTTTTAAATTTGCTTCCCATCCTAAGCTTGTCCTTCTTCCCTCTTCTTTCATATTGTGTTTCATTAGACTTCTTAGAGAAACTAAGTTTTTATTACCAGCAGCAAGAGGTGGATTAAGGCAATGGATCACATGATATGATATCTTGCATTATTCAGCAGGTATGAAATGGAGTTTTAAAGAGTGATAAAAGTGGACTGAATTCTCAGGTTGATGGAAAGTTTATCATTGACTTCAGCAGCAAATGCCAATGCTGAAGCTGAATTACTATGAAAATCCCACAGCACCCTAATTGCATACGTAAAACTAATAGCTTTTATTTTTTGCATTGGCCATCTTTCTCAATATAAACACGTATCACACATTTGGATCCCTCAAGTGGTTCTCTTGGTAAAACTGTGATGGAAATAAATGCCAAGAATATGTTCAATTTTTTTTTTTTTTTTCTTTTCTTTTTTTGGGGGGGTGGGATGAAGTTAATTTGCTGTTTAGACTGGGAAGAGGGACATAAACTAAAACTATCTGTATTGGAGGAAGATACTGTACTTTAAGCACTAACAACAAAAGAAAAAGTATATCAAAACAACATCACTATCTAGTATGTAATCTTTTTTGCAGAGTTTGAAGTACTGAACAAAGAAAGACAAAATTGTGTAAGTACTGAATTCTGACTACAGACTCATACTTTGAGCCTAGTTGCTCTTTGTATCCTTATGCATATCAGGAGGGTATTTTCCAAATAATATTTTTAAAAATCAGTACAAGAGAATATAAACGACATTTCAGATCATTTACTTTAAATACTAGTAAAAGCTAGTTTTATTTATAAAATCTGGTACAAAATTCATCCAAAGCTTTTTCTTTTTTTTAATAATAATTTTTGTTTTAAAGAGTCAAGCTGAGTTGTCACAATATGTCTTTTTGTGCCAAAGCAAAAACCAGTTACAAGTCAAATAATTCAAAGAACTGTATTTGCTTTAGATTAACAATCTTTAAAGGCATTTCTTACAATTTTCATTTTCAGGATAATATATAAAATTAGTGTATAAATCTTCATGACAAAACATGTAATTAGCTAAGTCAAAACTGAAAAAAAATTGTCTTACCTTCTTTCATAGCAGCACACAAGAAATTATTAATTATTTTACTGGTGTTATTTGACATCTTTGTTGGTGACTTGGACAGTGGCATTGAGCACAACCTCAGCAAATCTGCTGATGACAGCAACGTGTGTGGTGAGGTGACATGCTAAAGGGAAGGGATGCCATCCTGAGGGACCGAAAACAGTCTGGAGGAGAAGGACTTGAGAGTGATGGTGGACAAGAAGTTCAGCATAAGCAGCAATGTGCTTTCAGGCCAGAAAGCCAACCATGCCCTGGGCTGCATCAAAAGAAGCATAACCAGTAGGTCAAAGGAGGGGATTCTCACCCTTTGTTCGGCTCTTATGAGTCTCCACCTGGAGTACTCTGTCCAGTTCTGGGGTCCCCAAAAGAAGAAGGATATGATGCTCCTGGAGGAAGTCCAGAGAAGGGCCATGAAGATGATCCAAGGGCTAGAGAAGCTCTCCTATGAAAACAGGCTGAGAGACTTGAGGTTGTCCAGCCTGGAGGAGAGAAAGCTCCAGGGCAACCTCATAGCGGCCTTACAGTATTTGTAGGGGGCCTACAGGAAAGCTGAGGAGGGGCTTTTTACAAGGGCTTGTATTGAACAGACGAGAGGTGTCAAAACTGGAAGAAGGTAGATTTAGGTTAGAAATTAGGAGGATGGCAAGACACTGGAACAGGATGCCCAGAGAAGTTGTGGAGACCCCACCCAGGAAGTGTTCAAGGCCAGGCTGGATGGGACTTGGAGCAACCTGATCTAGTAGGATGTGTCCCTGAAACTAGATGATCTTTAAGGTCCCTTCCATCTGAAACAATTCCATGATATGATTTAATTGTCAGTGGAAAAGAGCTGAAGCCCTGTATCATCCATGCCCATGGAATTACCAGCAGGAGTTAATGCTTAATTTGAAGCATATAGTATGTCTGCACTTTCATCCTGTCTCCAGATCAGAGCTGCTCCAACCCTCTGATCATTATCATGGCCTCATCTAGACTCTTTCAAAAGCTCCATGTCCTTCCTACATTGGGGGCTCCAGAGCTGGACACAGCACTGCAGGTGAGGTCTCACAAGTGCAGAGTAGAGCAGCTGCTGGCCCCACTGCTTTTGATGAGAGCCATTACAGCTTTCTAGGTTGCAAATTAGAGTAATGAGCTTGACTTTCTTTGTTTTCAATATTCTCTTGCTAAATCAAACTAGCATGAGACAGAGGAAGTCAAACAGGGATGGGGGGGAGTAAAAAAGTCCTGGAACAGCAAAATATGTAAGGATGGAAGAGCAATTTAGAAGAAAGACAGTTATTGTAGTGAGATTTGTTTCTGAGTACTGATGGGACTGAGCCATCTGGGAGAAAGAAATGGGGATAGATGAGCAAAGAGGTGGGGAGCAAACATGCAGAAAAAAAATTAAGGGGGGCGGCATTAGACAAAGGTGATGCAAAACAGATTGGGCTTGATTGGAAAATACTTCCCTAAGATTACAGGTAAAATGAGGTGTACAAAGACTAATTTTTGCTGACATGACACTCAGCAGTGTATGTCCTACTTGTGAAATATTCCCTCTCCTTTTAAATTATTGGAGGAAAAGTTGTCATTCTGGTATTTTTATAAACAATCTGAGAACAGAAGGAGGATTTCTGAGGTTTGGATAATCATGCCTGAAGCACATTATGAACTTAATTTTTAATTTCATTCCAAGTCATAAGACATTCATTTCAAATAAGTTCTTTCTCATGTTATAGAAAAGAAAAAAAATAAAATGTCAGAGAAAGTCCTAAAGCCAAATGGTTTTAATTCAGCAAATCCATCAAGAGAAAGAAATATTTAGAAAAACACTTTCAAGTAAAAGTGATAGATGTATAGATGTATAGCAAATGCTATCTATACATGATAGGTATATAGATCTATAGCAAATACTGTTCTGACAGTAGGTAAAATATCTCCAATGTTCGGGTTTGATATTCTGAGAAAAGCAATGGAACATAAATGTGAAATTTGCTGGAGTCATTAAATCCACCTTAGAAAAAAAAAAAAAGAAAATATTCTCAGACCTGCACATGAGCCCAGAAGAAAAGAATTTAGGAAGGATTTTCTAGATTTTATCTTCAAGGTTTTGATTATGTTATTAATTAAAAAAGCAGAAAGAATTCAGCAATTATATAATGGCCTATTTAAAAATCTTTCAGTGCTTAGCCTTTCTTTCCCTCTCTAAGTTGGTTGGTTTTCTGCTATTTTTTATTTGTTTGCTTCGTTTTTCCTTTTCCTTTTTCTTCTTTAGATAAAAGTATTGGTAAATATGAAATTAAAGAGATGGGATTTTAATTTCATGATTCAGTCCAAACATTTCGAAGGAAGATGGTTTAAACATTTTTTTAAGTCCTATCAGTTTAGAACGATTGCCACTTTTGTTTTAGAGGTATATCCCAAAGTTACAGTTAGGGAAAACATTTTGGGTCTGATTTTTTTTGAGATACTAAACATCTCTGGGGAGCTCATAAACTCCCTTGATTCCCAGCAATATTAGAGCTAGACCACAGTTTGTTTCATAGATTATTGCATAGGGCTTGATCCCATCAAAGCCCCATAAATTGAATAACAAAATCTCCCTGACGGTAATGGGCTTTGAATAGTCCTTTTGCCTGAGATTGCTAAAACAGATTCTAAAAATAATGAACTGAAGATTTTCCTTACAAAGTGCCTTTGGCATGCATTACTGAGATGAGTATCACAACAGCAAATGTTTAGGGACTTTGCCAAGGAGGGGAAGCTACTCTGTAGCACTGACACTGACGCCATGGAAATAGATTCTTGGGAATTAGCAAGGATCTGCTTTGACTCATTAATAAGAAATTAAGAAGGGTACATAAGAAACTAAGAATAGCCTCACTGTATCACATTGAATGTGAAGAATAAACCCAAGGATGAACTATAAAAATATCTCATCACAGCTAACCACGTATCTTGTCTCTGACAGTAGCCTATAAGTGTTGCTTCAGAGAAAAACAAAATCAGGTCAGGCATACAAACGGCTTGCATAGTTTTCAGCAGACAAAGTTTAGCATTTTTTTTGAGGCAGAGATTACATTACAGGTTTGTTTTTAAATTGCTTTTAATGAACTTTTCTGTGATGTAATTGTTCAAGTTTGTTTTGCTTGTAGGTGCACTGCATCCAACTTTCTTTCGCTATTTCATACTAGGGTTGTCTGGGTCTGTTACAGTTTGAAGAATGACATTCAAAAGCAAACAAAATGCTTGATTCTTTACCTTTAAATTCTGAGCACTGGGACTCACAGATAGGGTGATAATCTTATTCTCTGTCTGGAGTGTAAAGTGACCCTGTCCATCAGTCAAATCTCCTAAGAGTAAGATTACTAACTTGGGTTACAAGAGCTTTAAAACCTTCCTATTCTCTGTCTATATGCACAGATATTTTATTTCAGCTCTCACTACATATTTAGCAGCTAATAGTCTGAAGACACCTGACAGATCAGCAATATACTATGAAATTTGTGTGGTAAGAAAAAGCAAACTATTATCTCATCTTTAATCTAAAACCTCATCTAACCTGAAGAAGATAAGATTATTTAGATGGCTGTTGTGCAAGTGACTATTTCTGTCCCTTGGATAAAGAGGGGAACATTAGTGTCCAACACTGCAGGCTGCAGGCTTATTAAGTTATGGGTGTGCTGGAGACAGCAAAGTATATAATAACCATCTAAGCTTTTTATAAATCATTTTATTCCTAAAGACATTGTAAAACTAATAAAAATAATGTGACCTATTGCCTTTTCCTCTCAATGACCTTAAACTTTTTCATACCTTTTCGTATTTGTGATTTGCTAAGCAGTTATTCCTGTACGTGCATGCAGACACAAACAGATGCATACATGTATGTGCATGCACACACAGAGCTTTATATAAAAATTATTTATGGCAAAATTCACTAATGCCCAATTTTTATTTTTATTTTTTAATTTTTATAACTGTTTGTGTGTTCTGAAATAGATGAAGAAATAATGTTTCGTCTTAGATTTAAAAAAAAATAAATTTAATGATCAACACATTAAGTTGCTAATTATTTATCTTGTTTTCTGAATAAGTAGAGCAGATTTTTTTAGAAGTTTTTTAGGCTTATTTTCCTCCTTTCATATGGGGACACATCCCTGTAGGACAATTATGTCCTGTAAATGTTATTAATAAATTATATTATCTTGCACTTGTTATACCTCAGTTAAGAATGTTAAATAATTATGCTCACTAACACTATCAGCAATTATGCAAGGTAGGACAAAAATATCAGAGATTCTTGACTTCCTAAGTCAAAGGCCAAGTCCATGCAGAGAGTTGCAAAAGTCCAGGGAGATTTTCTTCCACAGCACAGCATGTTCCAAGCTCTGCCCATCACTGTCTGGTTTACATTTTCCTCTAAATCTCCTCTGCTGTGTTTGAAATCTCACCCAAATCCTGATTCTACAGTGAAAATATTTGTTAATTTGTTTGAAAATCACTGAGGCTTTTGGTACTTTCCTTTATGGGGTAAGTACTTCCAACTGACAAATCATCCAAAGTGTAGCACCATTGCAACACATCCTGTGTCATGAAAAACAAGAAGTCAATGTTTGATGATTGAGTTTTGCTTCCAAAACATACATTTTGTAAGCCATTGCAAGTTTTTCTCACAAGTGGAATGAGATACATTTGCTTTTCTAGGCCAGCTTCAAAATTTATCAGCCAAACAACTTTTACAACCCTAAACCAAAGCCCACTGAAGTGGATCAGCATTGATCAAATGTGTCTCAAGGAAGACAGAGGGGAATACACAGAAGAAACAGAGCAAGAAATAACCTTTAGGTTCTTATCAAGACTACAGAAGAAAAAGTGTTGGAAAAATTGATTTGAGATAATTAAATGCTGTAACTAACTGAGGGGAAAAAAAAAAGAAAAAATAATTTGAGTAAGGTTAATTTATTATGGAATAGGATGTTTGATCCTGTTAACACTCTTCAACATTATGAAGTATATCATGCTGAAGGTATTCTTAGTTCTAAGTCAATAAAAATGTTAAGAGGAAAAATGTAGACAGAAGAGTGAAGAAATAAGTATGAAAGCTTTTCCATCATAAAGATTCCTGTCTGTGCATAAATGAGAGTGTTTACCATGTACACTGTAAGCAAATCTGCAGTATTATAGAAGAACTGGTTGTGTTACTTACTTAACTCATTTGACACAAAAATCTTTATCCATACAGCATCAGCATATACTGCAGACACACTCAAAGAACTGACCTTAACTAGGGTTTGATTTCCTAGTGACAGTTTTAAGTGGCATAATCACTTTCTCCCTAAGTTTTTCATTTATTAGACAAACAGTGGATGGATTCCTTGATCATTAATAAAGTCTGATACATGCCAAAATTCACAAGATCTTCATTAGATTCACTGACAGATGAACTGAAATATTGGATTATTTCTAGATCACAAGATATAATGAATAAAGTATATCTTTATTTAAAGTTGTAGCAACATATTTGTTAATAGTTATGGTATTTGAGTAAGTTTTTCTTATTTATCAGGAAACAAGCCCTCCATGACATTGTTCACACACAAAAAAATAATACTCCTAGCTAGCATGTTTCACAAATAATTTTTAGAATATATTTAATAACAGAGCTATTGTAAAGGAAGACTATTTTTTGTTTTCTTTAACCTCAAGGCACCCTCAGAAAGTATTTATTTTCAAAAGTTATGTTCAAAGGAAACTGAACAGCAGGTTAGAATGTATTTGAAAATTTCTTATCAAAGTCTTTCATTGAAATTTGATGCTAATGAAAAATTACCTTTCATAAAAGTTCTTTATTTCATTTCACTTCACTTTAAAAATCCATGTCACAGTTTGTCATGATTTTTGAAATCACATCCAGAATCCTGCCATTATACAACAATACATTTAATCTTGAGAAAGGTTCTTTCTAAAACTGGGTAGCTCATAATAAATTTATACGTGATAGAACATCTACTCCATTTCATAACAGCAAAAAGAGACTTTGACCTCCAGTATTGACAGGTGCTCTGTTCATATGGGTTGTGTTTGCAGTGCTTCTGAGAAAGAAAGGGAGAGGAAGGGAGGGAAAGGAAGGGGCGAAAAAAAAAAAATAATCTGTGAAACAGTCTGGTTTATTCAAACCCATATGGCTGAAAGTCTTGTAATTCACTGTTGTGTAACTCATCTATCTTATTATGCCTTACTGTGTCACAGGAAGCATAATGGTCACCCAGAGAAACTTCAGATCCATCTTAAAGAACAACTCCATCAAGCAGGTCAGTCAGGTTCCTAGAGGACCACACTCACTTGGGTTGGTGCATCAAAAAAATAACCATTGTGCTTGATTCCCAAACTGGATGCAGTCCTACTTTGGTCACTAAACCAGCATTGCACTGAACATGGTCTAAAATATCATGCCAAAAGGCAAGGCATCTTAGAGGAAAATCAGCATCTTTTGTCCCCCACATTGCTTATATTCACCAGATATGAGACTCTGTGTATCTATCCATACCTATAAATATATTTTGATTTTTGGTGTTAACTTGTCTGTCTGCAGTTAATCAAAGGTAATCAGCAGCAGAAGGCCCAAGGTAAACACTTCTACTAATAGATAATTTTCCTAAAAAAAGCTTGGTATCCCACAGCATTCTTCCATAAATTATTTTTAACGCATATTTCCAAAATTACCTTAGAGATGCCTGGCAGGAAATATTTATAACTATAGCATGTTGATAGGATGAGTCTAATTGGGATGGAGTTAATTCACTTCACAGCAGCCTGCATGGGTGCCAAGTTTCAGACTTGTGGTTAAAAATTGTGTTGATAACACACAGGTGTTTTGGGTCTCACTGAGCAGTGCCTGCACAGCATCCAGGCTTCCTCTGACACTGCTCCCCGCACAAGCAGGCTGGGGGTAGGCAAGAGGCTGGAAGGGGACACTGTCCAGATAGGCAACCTGAATTTTCCAAAGGGATATTCATTCTATATAATGTTGTGCCGAGCAATAAAAACTGAGGTAGAAGGTTTTGGTCAGGGAGAGTTATTGTTCAGAGACTGGATGGACATCAGTCTACTTTTAGGAGGTGGTGAGTGATTGCCATTGCATCACCTGTAGACCTTGTTGCTTTGTTTCTTTCTTTCTTCTGTTAAACTGTCTTTATTGTAATTCATGAGTTTTCTCATTTTTGCTCATCTTATTTTCTTCCCTATCCCATTGCAGGGGCAGTGAGCAAGCAGCTCTTGATTGACTGGTGTCTCAAGCAATGGTTGACTGGTGTCAACCAACAACGTATAGGAAAAACTTCATCCTTTTCTTGGCTTAAGAAGCAAATTGGACTGTGGTATTTAATAAGTATATATGGAATAATATCATGTGACTAGCATGTATTCTGTGGCCTAGATATTCATTATTATTTTTCTTTTTCTTTGCATTTATCCATAATTATGAGCTAGAGAGTTTGTATCCAGTTCTGACTGTCAAAGCCAAGAGACAGCATTTTTATAAAATTCTGTTTTAAATATAGCTCTTACTCTGTTTAATACATTTTAGAACACTATGAACTTACCCAATTGGCTAATTAACATTTCTCATGGAAAGTTATTAAAATCTATTGGCTAGTCTTGATTTCTGCAGGAATAAGAGGGAGTGGAATGGAAAAGAAGAGAAATCCCGATAAAATACACTCAATGTTCTCCAAAGCCATTCACTGGATTTTGGAGTATTCTCAATTTCTGCAGTCATAATAGTGGTAAGAAAGGTATTTGGCCCATACCAGATTCTCTGCTTTGAAAAAAGCTCATGTGATAGATTTATTTCTTTAATTCTATCTCCTATTATGAAGATACCATTTGACCCAAATACCAGTATAAGGACATAAATGTAGCATTCTGTTTGAACAAATGCTTTCTTCTGAAACGTTCACTAACCTGAGTTAATGGTAGTTATTTTATTAGCTTGAACACTGCATTGTACAACACACAGAAAGGCAGTGTGCTAGTTCTGTGGTATTGCTTTTGGTTTGGGATATAGAGTGGTTTTCTTCTGGCTTGGGGACCATGAGATATACTGTGAAAAATACCAAATGTTCTGATGCTTTTACAGCGTAAGCTTGCTTACTCCAAGTAGGAGCCAGTACAAGTGTATCTGCAGAGGAGCATCCCTACAAGAACAGAGGAGTCAAGATGTTAGGAAGGATCTATTGAAGAACCTGGGTGATGGTATACAAAAGAGCGTAGGACTCTGGGATATCATATGGTTAACTTTTAAAGAGTATTTGAGAAAGAAAAAGAGTGAGGATTTTTATTATTATTATTAGTTAAAAAGAATCTATTCCAATAATGTAATTCTAATTATCATAGTGTTATGAAATAGTATTTTGTTCCTATCGCAAATTTAAGCTGGAATAGATTACTGTATCTTCTCTCTGTTCAATAGGAAACAGAAAGCCGATTTATGGTACCTCTGTAAAACACTTAAAGTAAAAAATAACAGTGTTTTGGCACAAAGATTCCTTTCTGTTGTATCCTGCACCACTCAAAATACAGACATAAATCTTTCATAATGTTAATCCAAGTGATTCTGCTAAGTATCCTAATGCTCCTAGAGATGGGAAAACATCTTAACCAGTGAATGAATACATATAAAATTGTTTCATGTAGACTACTGAAGCCTCAAAGGGCAAGGAGGATCTATTGTTCCAAAGTCCTCCAAAGGACTTTGGAACTTTTTCCAAAGGAGAAAATACTTAGTTTAGCATCAGAAATACTAATGTATATGGTGCTAATTTTCCAAATCTCAGGAACAATTCCAAATTGCATTTCAAACCCACAAAAACTCCTTCATGACCTTGAGTAAGAGCAGTCTTTAAAATATTAGATATTTGACTTCACAATATAGGTGTGTACAGCTTACTTGAAATAAAGTTAATTAATAACAAGTCCTTCACGTACAGAGTACATCCTTCAATGATTCTGGTCCTCAAAGTTTTACCCAAAAGAGTAATTCAATTTAAAAATAGCTAAGTTATATTCCTAGACTTACAGCTAGAGATCAGGTTCTTTTCCTGTGTGTATAAATACTGGCTGCTGTCTGTATTTCCTATACAGCAAAAATAATGCTTCATTAGACTCTGACGTCAGTGAAGACAAGATATTTCCTTATCTAAGCACACTGAATATTTAGAGGCCTGGGAATTGTTTTCTAACCTGACTGATGGAAATGTAGGGTTTAGAAAATATGTGTGATTCTCCATGAATTATTCAATGATAGGAAAGAACAGATAAGTTTTCTACAGATAAGTTTAAGAAAAGTTCTGCTTTTTTTTTCCCCCCCCTCTTATCAATGACTTCCAGGTTGCATTAATTAATTGCTATTAAAAACTTCCATAATATTTTAATGTCTTCTGTATTTATCTTTTTATTTAAATAACTTTTTTTTTTTCTTTATTCAGCTGTGGAGGGAGATATTTTTATATGATTTTTAAGACATTTTGGGGGATGTGGGGTTACTTAGGCTGAATCTGTAACTTGGTGTGAATAGCCTTCTATTTTCCAGATATTCACTTTTGACTAAGCAGTATCCTTATAAAAAGTCACGACTGTTTGTTTTTATGGCAAGTATAGGTCCAGTATATGAAAAAAGCACCTTACAAACTTTAACTTTCCTTAAAGGAATCAATTTCCGTGTTGTCCACGGGTAATACGAAAATAGGACAAAATGTCATGATGAAACTAGTGATAATAAATAGTGTGAAACAGATTTATGTACCAAAAGTTTCAGTGGTTTATATGGTCCACGGGAGCATGTGAAGTTAGAAGGTGCAATTCAGGGAGAAAGAGGAAAGGGGTTGGGATGGGGAAGGAGAAAGGTCAACTCCAGACAAAGATCAGGGAGATTTAAGTGTCCTGTTCTTTTTATGATAAAATGCAGTGAAACTTTGCAAACGTGTGTGTGTCTAAAAGATGAAGAAACAAAATCTGACGGTCTCTTCTGTATCCCTGACTGCACATATCCAAAGTCTGTCTTCAAATACTTGTAGTTCAGGCTGCTAATTTTTAATACATCTGCAGAAGTCCAAGTAGCTCTACTTCAGCCCACATAAAAACATACATATATGTATTTATATATATATCTCCTTTATCTGTGAAATAATTTTGGTGGGGTTTTGGGGTTTTTTTTTGCTTGGTTTTTTTAAGGAAAAAATACTTAATGGGAAAAACACAAAAGGAAGGCTGGAAGTTGGAAGTAAAGTAGGAGAAACCACAGTTTGTGTCCATAAACATGATTACCAAATAATGATTACTGAATGCCTGAAAGAAAAATGTACAAGTAATAACTTGTCTCATCCACACTAATAAGGTGTTTCTACATTTTATTGTTATTTGGCTTTATGACTGACGCCAGAGTTTAACAATCACATCCCAGGGTAGTTTTCCCATTTAAAGCAGTGCATTACATTTTGCCTTTACTTCTCTATTTTCATGTATTTTTCCCAGAAGCAACAAAACCATTCAGAATAAGTGAACCTAATGAAGATCTATCAGTCCAAACCTAGTGTAGATAATATTGTGGTGTGGCCTGGAAGTATTTACCAGAAGTATATTCCTCACTTTCATAATGACTCTGAGTCATTATGAGCAAATATGAGCATATATGAGCAAATGCCTCATCGTTCTATTCTCAAAGAGTCTAGATCTGACAAATAACCATTTTAGTGTCAGCAGTGCCTTTTATTTCATTTATCAGTACAACATTTTTTATCTTTACTGTTCTTTATTGTTGGAAGAAGATCATTCAAAAAAGCCCAAAACAAAACAAAGCCAAAGAAACCTATGGTTTAAGCCACTTTTCTATGCTCACAATTTAATAATTTTCCCATTCTAAAAAATATTTTTTTAAGTGATAGAAAAATGTTTGGATTTCGTGTTTTACACCATATTATTAACAGCTTAATGGAGAATTGTTGCATTCTCTTCTCCCGTATGTTCAACAAATATTGTACAAAATCCCTAATTATTTGCTTATAAATTTCTGAAGCTGTTTCGCATGCTGCCTGCCTACTTTTTGACAGCAGATGACACAGAATCGTAGAAATCAGTAACTGAAAATACATTAATCATACATATGAGACAATTGGTCAGAGAGAAAGAAATTGATACTAATGCATGGATCTATCAACATTTTCTTCTGCGAAAAGAGAAGTCTCTCAATGGGCACAGCCAACTTTTTTAGCAGCAAGCTTACTTCGTATTTCAAAGCATAGTCCTCACTAGTAGTATCTATGTGCTAGAAATAGCAAAAGAATAATGAGTTTCATCCTAAATTCAGCTTAGCATATTAAGTGTATTTCAAAGAAACCACTAAATGAGGATTAATGTTACTTGATTTCTCATTAAATAGAAATACAGGTCATTTTAATGTGACTTGCTAAATTATACTTTCAGTTCAGTATTTGACAATACTTACAACGTTTTCCCTTTTTCTGTATTGCCCCAGATATCCTAATATTTTTGCAATAAATATCTATGAGAAGGTACTTCTGTGTTTCATTTAATGTAGCTTCTGAGAGTATTCTATGTACCTATTACACTGTAAAGATCTTCGCCTGGTCAGGAATTAATATCACCACTATATATATATATGCATATATATATATTTTAAAAAAAGGATAGACACATAGAGGATGCATTTATTTTGCTCACAGCAGGATGATATGAGAATATGCTATAGTATACTAGTCTTTCTGACCTTTATTTTTCATTTTTGCACTTTACTGCAGTGTGGCCATTTTCATAACAGCCTCTGGCAATTGCAGTCTGACAAGCAGCATGTGGAGGTTACTGTCTTTTACACCCCATGTGGTTAAGTGATGCTCCTAGAAAGCTTGGTGAGCTATGTCATATCTGACTGCTCTATCTGTACACCAGGAGGGCATGTGCTGGCCTCTGTGCTCAGGAGTAGTGTTTCTTCTTTTCCATCCATGGGGTAGCCCAGGTAGCTCCCAGATGCACCTTAGAGTGCATCCCGGCAGCGCTGACCACCTCACTATGTGCCTTACGAGCCTTAAATCATCCCATAGGAACTCTGCAATAGCAACATTAGTCTTTATTTCCTAAACACTGAACTAACTCATGTTCTGGAATTACAGTTTTCTTGTAAATCACCTCTATTAGAGACAGATTCTTATCATAAGAAGCTGGACAGAAAAACTATATACAGACTACTTTGAAGTGTAGCAATTTACAGACCTCCTGAGGGATGAGAGGATGATGCATGCATAACGTGGAAGAACTGCAGCATTGGCATACTTTTCTCCCATGTATCCAGCCATGACAGCATGCCAGGTATGAGGAAGGAGTAGTCTCTTAATTTGCATCAAGGAAGAAACTGTCAGATTTTCGGGTAAGCAGAAGGAAGAGGCAGAGGACTTACACATGAGCAGTCTGCATTTCACACAGCTTAAACAATTCCATTTTGGGGGCCTGGTACAAGCAAAGCAAGTGATTTGGTTTCTAATTAGCTCTAGAAAGCTATTACAGTATATTTCAAGCAAAAAAACCCAACCACCCAACCAAAAAAACCAAAACCAAACAAACAAAAACAAACTGGAAGATAATTAGATTTTTTATAAGATTAAATATTTGCCAGTCTACACAAATTGTTGCCTAGAATTAGTGCTTTTAAGTAGAGTCAGTTATGTTATTATCTGAAAGTGCTCTATGATCCTTGAAGGTATGTCTGTAATCAAGTTATTAGGAAATTGAACAATGCTATCC
>NW_009952440.1:608670-612988 GCF_000747805.2 Chaetura pelagica
GACCTCATCTTCTGTAAAATGTCTGTGAAGAGGGAATTCTGCCTTAAAAAACAAACAAAAAAAACAAATAAACAAACAAATAAACAAACCTAAATCCCAAAGTGCCCCAGACACCCAACAAAAAACTAGTTTGGTAACCAAACAAAACATGATGCTAACCCATTAGAACTGTCTGAATTTAAGAGACATTTTTGCTAAATGTTAGAGCTGGAAGAAAAGTTAGCTAAACTTTTCCTTCCTGTTGGTTTTAGTTCAGAGTTATGCTTGAGCACCTACAAGCAAATACAAAAGAGTTCTGAAGACTGAAATCCCTTTCCTAACCCTCCTGCAAAAACTTCCAACACAGGAATCTGTGTGCTTCAGCACTTCAGGTATTTCTGGTATTATGGGAGTCTGTTACACTTCAGTCTAAGAGTTCCAAACACATCACATTAGATACACAGAAAAGGTTTAGCAGGGCAGAGGGAGAGCTGAGATAATTTCCAACTACTTTACAGCTACTTATTTTCTTCCTATGTAGGATGACTTTTCACACATCTAGTAGCTAAAAGATAGTAATTATATGTTCTTACATCCTCTTTGTAGTTTTTTTTATGAGAACTACACATAATAAACAAATTACAATGGTTGTCATGCATCATGCTTCTGGAAGAAATGACCTACGATTCTCACCCATGAATAGAAGAGCTACAGCAAATAAGGAAAAAAATTGGTCTTAATTAACTCCTGGAGATGTTATTGTGAATTCTCTCTTTCTATGCAAGAAACTAAGAAAATCTGTAAATAATAAACTCAGTGTACCCAAAATAAAAATAAAATAAAATATAGAAAAAAATACCGAGAAGGTAAAGTGATTTCAAATAAATATTAAAAAGTATTTTAAGAATGGCTGCTCCACCTTTAAGAAACAATAATAAAACTCAATTTGTAAGTACAGGAGGATAAAATTGCTGTTCAGAAAAATTGTGCTTTTTCTTAACTTTTTTTTTTTTTTTTTTTAATAAGCTATCAGAAACTTGAAGCCATTGCTACTTCAGCTGTGATAAAGTATCCTTGAGGTGGATCATAAAAATTGTTGTATTAGTAATGAAGTTTGCTTGAATTGGAAGTGTTCCTGATGAAGCATTGTTGGATTTTCTCAATCATTGTGGAAGGATATTTTATTTCTAATTATTGTTGGAGACACACTGAGTGTTTAAAAGAACAAATAATTCATCTGTAGGCATTGGGAGCTGATGATACATGGAATGCAGCAGAATTGAGCATTTATCAAGATATAGTTGTAGAAAACATATATTTGCTGTGCAAAGCTTTATCAGTTGATGAATGCACCACACAGTGCCCATCAATTTTCGGAATAATTAATTTTTTTGAAAAAAAAATCTTAATCTTGCTATTCAGTAAATTTGTTTCCTGTCTATGGTGACTTCATGAAAATACAAAAGATACTGTCCACACAAAATAAAGGAGAATAAACAAATGAGACACAAGATTTCATAATGCTATGTGGTTTTATAGCAGATGTTGAAGAATACCTATCTCTTTTATTAATATATTGTAGGTATGTCATTAGCAGCCTCAACATTGTCTAGTGGAAACTGTCTTTTCCTACATTAAGTTTGCTTGTATTGTTTTGTAATTTGAGTGCTCACAACACATATTTTAAAACCATGTGTTATAATCATTTTTGTGTGGATTCAGAGATGACAAGATACACACATGTTAAGGAAAGCTATTGATCAACTGTTGATCAATCAATAGTCAATCAGGCTATATTTCAAAGAACAGTAAAGAAAAAAGCCTGGCAAATCAATATGCAATCTCAAGTCAAGAGTATTCTCTACCTTAGGACAGCAGGAAAAACTGATTTAATGAGTTATCAAATTATTGTTTATTACTTAGGTAAAAACAGGTTTTTGTTCTGTGTTATTCCAGGTAACTTCCATGGTGTCAAATAAAAAATAAATATCTGTATCTGAATTCTAGAAAGGAATTTTGACGTTTTGTTACTCAAGTATTCACCTCTCTATTTGAAGTTTGGTTTGCCTGATTATTTGTAATAACACATATCTCTTTCTTGCAATCATCTGTAGAAGTATTTTTAAATTTCAGCACTGGGGAAAAAAAGTTGAAAGATGTTGCAACTGATCCTTTCAGTTTGGAAAAAACCAAACAAACTCAACACTTGAATTTTTTAATCCATGTACACTGAAGAGACTGTACATATCAAAGATATCAAAGATGGGAGAAAACTCTTTTTTTCAGACAGCAAACAAACACAGAAATTGCTACTGTGTATGATATTGTATGTTTTGAAAGGTGTTTCTTCAAAATCTTGGTAATGAATATCCATATAACTCCAAATCACTTAACAGTAAATTCTTGCCTTGGTTTTTTTATTGGACTCATGCCACTAAATTTTACAAAGCATTACAAATGCATTGTGAGTCTCACTGCTCTTTCTGCAAGAATTTTTTGAGTAATAATGATCAATGCAAGTGAAATTCCTAAGAATGATGGCTTTGTGTTCTTATTTATGAAGTTTCAGATTTTGCAAATTGATCTCTGACTACTACGGAGAAAACAACTGATCCTTGTTCCACAAGGAAGTAGTTCATACTTTAGCTTCCCCTTTTCCTTTTAGAAAAGCAACCCTGAATAAAACAAAAATGTACAAAGAAGAGATAGTATCTGAAAATAAGGAGCTCAACAGGAAACTTTTTTAAATGGGTGGAAAAGAGAGATGATAAAAACAACTAATTAGCAGCAAGCTGAATACAAAAAGCATTTAAATTTCAGCCACTAGCTACAGACTCTAGTAAATGCTGGTCATCTATATTATTACAACAGTATCTGTAAATTTTATTACAGATCATATCTCTAATTTTATGTAAAATGGTTCTAGTCTTTAAAATTACAAGTTAAATCTATATTTCTTGCAAGAGATCACAATGGTAATGTTAACATTATTTCATGGATAACACCTGTTTTGTTATTACAGAAAAAAGCAGAAATAAATGTAAATTTTGCCTTTTCTACATTCAATAACTGTATTTACCAAAATGTATTACATTTACATTTCCAACGCATTTGTATACAAAATATATATTTATAAACCAACTCTCTGTAAGCAACAGAACTAATTAAGCCTAGTTTCTATATGTAATAAGGAGTATTTTCATTGGGTTTGGTTTGACAAAATCTACTGCAAGATCTGCATGTCACTTCAACTATGGAAATCTCTGTTTTCGACTATAAAGCCACATTGCAGCATCATCAGACCACACCCTTTTAATAATTTCTTAAAATTTCTTCTCCACACTACAGCATTTCAGTCTCTTTTAAATGAGTCACATTTATCCTCCTTTTCATTTTCTCAGTCTTAGACTATATTTCCACTTATTTTCTGTGGTCATCCAATTAAAAGGAACCTCTGATCCTTCTTTATTTAATGGAGAAAGACCTCCTCATCCCTCTACTCTGATTATTCTGCACCTTCTCACCAGTGTGAATATTTGCTGTCTAAATTTTGTGTGTGCCTTTCTGCACACAGAGACGCAAAAAGGTCTCTAATTGGCAAGTGATCTCCCTGATGTTTTGGGACATGTATCCATCTTTCAAACAGACTCTAGAAGTTATTCTAAATGGTTAAAAAAAAGTAAATCCTGGAATTACTGTGGGAACATGGTCTTCCAGAAGTCTCATATCCAATTGGAAAATTAGCTAAAAAATATGGGTCAAAATGAATATCAAACATGCAGACTTGCTCAAAAAATAATAATAATAAAAAAAAAAAAAAAAATTAAAATGAAAATCTAGAGGAAATTTAGAGGAATTAACCTAGATTAAAAGATTATTTGGATGAAAGGGAAAACTTCCAGATAGGACTTGGAGCAATTGAACTCCAGATTTTCTAAAACTTGTCTTTGAAATTCTGTGTTTGCAATCCAAACTGAACAAGATAATTCATATGGATTTATATCTTTTTCAATAATTGAAAGGAATTTCTTGTTCAGATCATCTTTGCTCCAAAATAATGTGAACTAGGCAGATGTAGCAAATTTCTCTTTCTCTATCCATTCAGCTGTGTGAAGCTACACTGGATCAAGCACAGATTTAATTTTTGTTATCCCTTGTTTCATTTCACCTGGCATAAAAGGCGTATTTTTCAACCTTACAACGGAAGAACAGCATCTGCAGATACAAATGAACAGGATTTAAAAAAAACAACAAACAAACAAACAAACAAAAAATCTCTAAAGGATGAGTAGGTTGGGCTACTCCTTTGATCTCCAGGTACTTCAGTTGCCAGAAGCAG
>NW_009952440.1:613014-621962 GCF_000747805.2 Chaetura pelagica
TCAGCGTTGGACTCTTCTCTGTCCATCCTAATAGAATGTGACTTTTTTTCAGGCTCAATGGAAATAAGTTTTCACATTTCAGATGTAACACACTAATATTAATCTGAAGATTGTAAAAATTAATTTAAACCTTGCCTAAGCTGAAGAAGTTGTATTGGCCCAGAAAAAAATCCGGGTGTAAATGGGTCATTCTCACCTGCATGCATGTATACATGCACGTATACAGCTGAAAAGCAGGATTTCAGTAACCCACTTTTCAAATGTTAACAATCAAAAATTTTTGTTAAGTTATTTTTGGCCATTTTTGGCATCTCCTGCCTTTCATTTTCTCTCCTTCTCCCATCATGAAAAGAGGGATTTTGAGATTTAATATTTTTCTTCCCTTTGGCTGCAGTGCTCTGATACTGGCTGTTTGATTACAAAAGCTTACAAATTTTTGCTGGTGAATAGATGTTAGGCAGCATTATATGTTTGGTGAGTGAGTATACACGATTTGTAAGAGCCACCCGAATTTGCAAGATACTAAAATATTTGTCTGCTTTTATTAAAAAGTAAGTTGACAAATAATATGCCTCCATATTATATCCACCCATATTTTATAATTGAATTTTATAGTAGTAATTAATCTTTCCTATCTATCCAAGTTGAACCAAAGGACTTGAAAGGAAACTACCTTTCTGAAAATTCTAATTCTCGAGTATGACATTTAAAAATAAATGCACAGAGAAACATCCTTTATCATACTCTTTGCTTTCATGTTTGTGTGTAAAGAATCTCTTAAAAAGGAAGCTTTTCCAGTCTGAGAAAAATGGAGGACAGAAACTGGCCCTTAAAATGTTCTTGCTTAAGTAAAAAAACTCCCACTTATAAATATTAAACAAAGTTTTTGATGTGACAAAACCACTGCCCAGGTGGCAAGCACTTCAGGATATCTAAGAGTAGTAAGTGGAGGGACATACATAAAAACCTTGCAAGAAAGAGAAACATTATGTGACATATTTCTATATTCTAATGTTACTAAGATGTATCTATAGTATTAGAAACATGCTGTCATAATGCACTATAGATTCTCTTGAATACTATGTCCAATGTGCCCATCCAGTGATGACATAAATTTTGTTTATTCTACATGCCTATACTTCAATATATTTTTGCTTTCTGAGCTTGCTTTCATTAAAGGAAGAATTATTATAATAATAAACTTCATAATTACTGTTAGTATTTATATAATTTTGTCTATTACCATTTAAATTAACATTACAGTTGACTGCTAGTGAAGCAAAACAGCACTGCAGCAACCTTCTGCTCCAGGACTACATGTCCTGACTCTGAACTCAAAAGAGACAACACTGCTGGTGTTCTGGGACCTGCAGAATCCTTAAGAGGTTCCTGTGAGGATACAGATGGCAGCCTGAGGGCTGAAGGATCTTTTAACTCAGATAACCCAAGTAATCTTAAAATTATTTGTCTCCAAGACCCACATTCAATACAACTAATACCACAAACAGAAAAATAACTGCATGGATGGATCTTATTTCTTCACAAAATGTTTTATTTGTTTACTTATTCTTTTGCCCATTCACTGTATTTCTCTCCTGTGCTTCATGTTTTCAGCAGTAATCTGAAGCTGAGAATCCTCCAGGGAAGAGGCTTTTGCTTCTGCACCTTGGCAGAGCCTCTAACATGGTGCAGCCTCAAGCCTCAGTCTCTGCAACAGCTGTCTGGGAAATGTGTTTTGACTGTCAATAGAGAAAAAAATCAAATGAGACAAAATTAAGATTTCTGAAAATTATCATGAGAACCAGAGTACTCATTGGAAAAGTGCAGTCCCTGAAGGGAAGGATATAGTCAAGACATTTAATTGATACACCAAAAAGGCAGGTTAAGCAGCTGTATCGCCCGAACAAGTCTATGGGTAAGAAGCTCAGCATCTTGTCTCAGGCAAGTTTTCTGGCTGCTGTGCCACTAACAATCTGAAAAGAAAAGAGGATTTTGTGTCTTTAGATGAGTATGCCCTTTTCCATCCTGCACAAAAATGTTTTACAAGTCATGAAATAAATTATCTTTCAGAAATGTAACTGGAACTAGCATATCTCCTTTCTTTTTCTTTTTCTTTTTCTTTTCCTTTTCCTTTTCCTTTTCCTTTTCATTTTTCTTCCCTTTCCCCCTCCCTTTCCCTTCCCTTTCCTTGTCCTTTCCTTTCGTGTGTGTGATTAATATTCTTTTTGGAAACATATCTTTAGGTCTTACTTCAAGAAAAACAAAACAAACAAATACCAACTATTTCCAAACCAAACAAAGAAAGCAAACAACCCAACCTAAACCAAGAACACTTAAACATAATTTTATATTACAAATAAAAGTTGTCATACATTGAGACAGATTTGCTTTGTCAGTTCAGAGCTGTGGTATTCCTAAAATCCCTCACCTTGTCAAATTCCAAGCTGAACTATTTACAAAACATCATTATAGGCGCATCAGAGGATGAAAGTTTTGGTAAGTTGTCTTCTTGTTTCACATAACACAAATAATTGAAAACTATTAAGTGTATATAATGCTGATTTGAAATGCACTCCAGCATGAGAGACCAGGTGTCAAAAGTTTCTTGGCTCTAACAATATTCTTTTCTTTTGAAATCACGAGATTGCTCAGTGTGCAGCTAAGTCTCTGAAATGCAGATGGTACAACACCTTTAAATACTTTATTGTGATATAATGGTTCCTCCCCTGGGTCCTGAAATTCAATGTGAATGAGCTGTTAAAACTAACTGTGCAGTGTAAGTGCTGAGAGTAAGACAAAATAATTTTTTAAATTATGTTCCAAATCTCTTTTTCTCTTTCAGAATAAAAAACTAACAATAACAACAACAAAAAAGTAACACATTCTTCTTATTTATTGGAACTATCTTCAACAGCACATGTAGGAAAAAGCAGCCCCATACACTGTAAGAGCTGCTTACAGTTTAAATGGTTAAAGCACATTCTTGCTAAGATGAAGATATTGTTCATAGGTACCTGCAATAAACTCTTTCACCAAGTTAATTCATGGTGTTGCCCTTGGAATTCTAATATCAGTAACAGTAGGATGTAGACCTTGATGCAATACATTTGACTTTGCAAAATTGCAAGTTCAGCATTTATGTTGCACTAAAACAAAAAAAGACCCAAATCTACACCTTTGTCATTACAGATTTAAGGTAGGAACTTCAGATTTGCCTCTAAAAAGCTGTATTATGAATGCTTATCAGCTTTCTTCTACCACAGCCCTTGTGCATCCTGTAGAAATTCAGCTTCAGCCTCATTTGATCAAGTGGTAGCAACACCAGGGAACGCACATTTCAAAGACTGCAACACATATTGCATGAGAATGAATCCTTCCAGCTTCTGCAAACCTGGCTCAGTGAGCTGCACTTCATAGATGTTTCTGCAATGATTCAGGGTGATAATATGTCATAATATTGAGGGATGAGAGGCATGGCTATCTTTGCCATAGATTTCAAAAAAATGTTGCCCTCTTTTCTCCAAACACCTGTTTAGAATGGTGCAGGTGTTTGATATTGACTTAATGCTCCCATGAATGAGCATTATTTAGCCTTGCCATAAAAGGGAGTACAAACAACCAGGGCAGAATAATCATTGCTAGTGCAAGGCAGCCAGCATGCAAGGGCAGAAAGCAGGAGTCATGCACCAGATAGACAAAGTTGCAAAAAAGAGGCATGTGCACTAACTAGCTTTCTAAGAAACTGAAGTTTCTTCAATCAGTACCTTCTGCTGACTGATTTTCTTTAAATACGTGCTTGCAGCTGGAAGCAGGATGCAGGTCGTGGAGGGCCCAATAACATAATATCTGAGACGCCAGTCACACTCTTCCTCACTATTGAGTGAAAAAGCATTTTATAAACTGATGCAAGTGGCAAAACATGGGGTGAAGCAGTGTCATAGGCACTCTGGGTGCTGATCATCCTCTCAAGAACCACTGGTACCCCACAGTCATCCACTCAAGGGTCTTGTGCTTCCCTGAGAACAGCAATCTCACAGCAGCATCATCTGTTGATACTGGGAAGAGCCAACTCTCTGCTGCATGGAGATGTCCCAGCACAGAGGTGTCTTGGTGGAGAGTTAGTGGCGGAGACTTGTCCCTTGGAGAGCCCTAGACACAGGGTCTTGAGCAAAAAACGGTTTGCACCCAGATGAGAAAATCCACTATGAACAGCTTGCTGCAAGCAACACTTTATCAGGGTATACCTTTGCCTTGCTACCTTCGCATCAGCAATGCAGAGGAGTGACATTACAGTTTTAACTCAGACCTACATATGTAGAAAGTAGAGGAACTATGTGGTGTTGGTGAGGAGCTGCCTGTAGAGACAGTCAACATCTATCTGTTGCAGAAAGAACTGCTGTTCACCATTCCCATAAATCTAAATAGCTAACTTTCTTCCTTTCACAAGTGGGCAGGGAATAATTTCAGCTGAAATTAATTAGCATCTGGTTCCACAACTCCAGTGATGAGCAGAAGGATATGCAGAAATAAATGTAGGAATGCCTCATTTCAGGGTTAGGTCTGACACCTTAGCCTGTGCACCTTTCTCCTCTTTTATGTTCTCATGCACATTACACATTCATATTATGGGTGGCAAAGGATTAATTTTGATACATACTCAGACATTCAGCCAATGCACAGGGTTCTTAAATATCTGTCCTCTATAGATAGTAAAGACATATTTCAAAGATAAAATAAAGGGAATCAAAACTACTTATAGCACTGATTTTCTTGCCTTCTTTCTATAAACAGTCAAAAACAAAAAAAATCCATGTTACGAAAGATGGAAAGAAAAAGTTGTGGGTTTTTTTTTTTGTTTTTTTTTTGTTTTGTTTTGTTTTAAAAAAAAGGTAGTTTAAACCTTTCACTGTGCTGCACAGTCACTTCTCTCCCTGCAGCATTACAGGACACTTCTTTTCAACCAGAAATGTTCGAGGGAAGCAGGGTCTTCCATGCCTTACACAACAAAAACTCATGCTGACTTAATCGGAAATCCTGCATGTTCAAGAAGTGGGGAATCGGGCTCTGTTTGAGAAGGGATAAAAGAATGAATTGCTCCCCTTTTCAGAGACAATGTCAACCAAAAGAATAATTGTGTCAGTTTTGCAGTGGTGGTGATAGACATATGTTGTGTCTGTTCTTTCCTCTGAGGCAAATATACACCAATGACTTGCAGAATCAGTGCAGCAGGTTATGGTGAATGGTGTATGACAAATCCCTGATGAACAGAGTACATATTATTAGAAAACATTATGGCAAGTTCTACTGCTTGTGTGCAGCAGTGGCTTTTTATAGCCCTAATTATAACTGAGGTGCAATATAATCTCTGCTTGTATACCCTGGGCTCTGTGCTTGTCCTGATCTCCCACTTGAAGAACGCTCAAATCTGGCCAGTGCTTTGACTGGAGCCAGTGATAAAGCTAATTTCCTAGGTAAAGCTGGTATCCAAGTAACCCTAAATGTATTCTAGGGTAATTGACAGGTTATATTTATGCTTACTAGATGGCTTCTAAAATTGGCAAAGAGATTTGTGAAGAGTAAGGAGTAAAGAGGAAGCTCTTTTTTACTACTGCAGTGCAGATGGGAGTTACTCTTTTTGCCTTTTGTTCAACAAGTATCAGACCTTATGTCTATACAATTAAACATTAAACATTCTATTTATCATGCTAAAATATGTTCATTTGTGCAGTAAGACTTGTTGTTTCTTTACTGATGGCTTTTATCAAAGAGCAGTGTGGCAAATTATGTGTTTGTCTACATTTCTAATGGTTTCAATTTTATTTTTTTTTCTGTTTAATATAGTGCAGGACTTCAAAGGGTTAATCTAAACATTGGAAGTAGGACAGGCAATAATGCAGGCAAAAGAAGAGGAATAATAAGGTACTATGGAAAGGAAGATGAAGGAAGAAATGGGGACATCACCAGCTGTGGAATAGGTCTTGCCCAGCATCAAAAAAGCTGACAATGTTGTGTTTTCCTGTTGAAAGGCAGCAGTTCTCTGTCTCTCTGCACTGTTCTTTCCATTCCAGTAGATCAATAGGGTTCCTTAGCTTAGGCATGTTATATTATAGGTTTAAATGATTTCCACAGTCCTTATCTGGTTATCCTGTTAGTAAAAAAACCTGGTAAACAATGATGGTCTTTTAGATGGAAGAAGTTAAAAAATGGGATGCAAAAGAGTTCTCAACCCTGAGTGATCAGTAAACAAATACAATAAATATTTGGATATTAGAGTGCAGCTAATTAAAATTCAGCTGAAGTTATCCTGGAGTGTGGAAGCAATGTGGAACATGAAAAGCAATCTTCCTATGTTCATGCAATGGATGGCAGGAAAAGGAAGATAGAGGAGCAAGGATTAGGATCTGGCATCTCTTGGGCCTATTTTGCTACAAAGTCCCAGAACCTGAAGCATACAATGAATTCACATGACAGAAGGAACAATTTTGCATTACAAATAGATATAAAAATACAAATATTAAAATGTAGTATTTATAAATCATATTTAAATATTAAAATTCATATAAAAGGTGAGAATGGCAGCTCGAGTTGAGATGGCTTGTGCCATTTCAGCCCCATCTCATCCATACTTCAGCTTATTGCCTCCACCTTTGGGAAGTGATTAAGCACTTGCAGACATGTAAGCAAATAAGGGAAAGGGAACTTTCAATGTATCTTGGATCCTGAGTTTTCCCATATGAAAATGATGTTCACATACCTACAGGCAATTTTTCTCACCACCAAGGGAGGTAGTTGCTTCAAGAAAGGTATATACAACAAATGACAAACACCTACCATTTCTGAACTTTAGAGGTCAATGAAAGCCAGGTCAGCTCGTTCTCCAACTGGTTGGTCACTTTAGGCAGAGAGTGCTGTGACATGCTGCAACAACAACCCTGAGGACAACATTACACAATAGCAGAGAGGGTCTTGGGTAAAACTCAAGACGAGCACAGCAAATGGGTTTGGCTTATACATACCAGAAAATCCATGCTAGAAAAACCTAGATGCGAATAATTACTACATCTGAGCTGGGAGGAAAGAACAGACTGTACCTCAGAGCCATTCTCACAGCATGGAGCAGGGTATTGCATCGGTCTGTGCTAAGAAAAACAACTGGGCTAGGAGGAAAGCTCTGGAAGAAGGGGATTTCCTGCAGCATCTCCAAGTTGAAGTTCTTCCTGAAACACAGAGGAGCAAGCAAGAGAAAGCAGCATGTGAAAAGGAGCCTGTCAGAGAAGGGCAGCAAGAAAGCTATAGGAACAGTTTGATTACTCTGAGGTGGGCAGATAGATTTTGTTGAATAAAACTTACTCAAAATCTGAAAACAAAAAGGCATTGCACTTTAGGTAAGAAACATAAAAAGCCTTTTGTTGTTTCATCCCTTTTGGCTGAATAAACAATGCCTGGCTTTGAAGAAGCTATTTCTGTGTCATTTTAATCAGCTGCTATTCACAGGCTCTCAGTAGAAAAAAAGCTCCTCAGTACCAAATGCAGTTAGGGCCCTTGTATTTATCCTAATTGGGGAAACAAAAGGGGGTGCGTTATGGGACGAGTCCCTCCAGAAAAATGAAAAATGAAAAAAAAAAAAAAAAAAAAAAAAAAAAAAAAAAAAAAGAAGAAAAGAAGAAAGAAAAAAAAATGGCAAACTTGCCACTTGGGGGTGCAGGCATGCTGGGCAGCCACAACAGCGGAAGTGCTCCTTGCCTTGTAATTATGACAGCTGGATTCTTGGTTGTAAACCAGAGATAAGCAGTAAAATTAGCACCGTTGTGGATAAACGGTGCATTAACACCAGAAGCTTTGTTAAGTCTCCCTAAATTTCCCCCATCTCTGTATTGATAACAAAGTAACCCCCGAGGAGAAACGTTAAGTATTTTGTTTCCAGACAGTGGCTCTTCAGAGAGATCTCTGGCATGGAGACTGACACGTAAAATCCAAGGTGCTGTAGAAGTAGTCATGCAATCACAGAGTGTGTCTGTGCAGCAAAACGAAGGCATGACTGTAGCCCACGCGAGTGCTGCCAGGTGGATCCTAGCACACAGAACAGTGAAGACAGCGAAAGTTCTGGCGAATGCTACCAGCTACTGCCTGTCCAGAGAGATATGCTGGACTAAAGCCCGTGCTAACGCATCTTCTGTGCTACTGTGGGGCTTTTTTAGTTTTGGGGGGATTTTATTTATTTATTTTTTTTCTTTATCTGTCCTAAGCTGCTGGATAATTTTGCAGTGCCACCAGAGAAGCTTGCACCTGAAGTGCAATGCTTGGTGTGTGCACCTGGCTCTGTGTGCAAGCAAAAAGTGTTCTGCACGCAGGCAGAAAATTCTGTGGGATGCTAGGCGTAAAATGTTCTTTATCGGGGTGTGTTACTTCTGGTAATTTAGTGATTTAACCAATGCAAAAAGCCTGATCCTTTTAATTATTTCCAGACAATGCAATGTGTTGAAACTGAAATACTTTCAGTGTCAGCGGAAAATGCGATTAATTGCAGGCTCAGATGTAAAACTAGAGCTTTAGTGAGGGGCTGTCACCCTGGCACTCACAGGCATTTAGTGGTAGACAAAGGGCTTGTAAAATGAAATGCTGGAAAGTATTGTGAGGTGGTAGTCAAAGTAGCCAATAGATTAGACGACTCAATGGGTCGTTTCCACTCTTAATTTCATTATGTCTCACCTTGTCATGCAATCAGCCCGGACATTCAGGTTTTATCTATAGAAATGCTTCTCAACAGTCCTGTGCTGTTAAGTGCTTTCTCCTCACTCAGCAACTGCATTAAGGTTTAATATAGTATTAATATGGGCTTCTTTACTATGAGGGCATGTAGAGGGGATGCAAATTACAGATATAAAATATCTGAGGAGTCTCTTGACTGTCGTTGGGCAATTAGTACCTCTTTTTTTTTCACTCTTGTA
>NW_009952440.1:623718-650022 GCF_000747805.2 Chaetura pelagica
CCCGTGTCCCGCCTGGGGTTCTTCCCCGAGTCCCCGCAGCCGAGCACGGGCGAGGCTTCCAGCCCCCTGCGAGCTCCAAACCTGCCCCAGTGCGGGGGCTGCGTGTCCCTCGTGTGACAGCCGGGCTGGGGGGGGGGAATCTCTGGTGGTTGGAGACCTTTCTGTCGTCCTAGATCTATCTTCCCGCATCCTAGTTAGAACAACTCTTGACCTGATGAGTAACGGAATATTCCCGTTGACTTTTAGACTCTCTCCTGTAGTTTTCCACGGGTTTATTGGGGTTTTTTTCTTAAATTTTATTTTAAAATGAGAGCAATGTATCAGTACAATTGAATATTTTATTAGATCTTAAATTATTCAGCACGGTGGCTTCTCAAAATCCAGTAGCATTCACACAGTTGCAGCAAGCATGTGATAGCTTATGCAATATGTCCTTGTACCTGCAGTTTGTGCTTGAAGTCTTTTAAGCAAAAAGATAGCGTGTCTGTCACCAAGTCTGGACTTGTCATAAATGCTTTGCATTTGGTCGCCTGTAGGACTTATCATAGTTCACATCAGAGACATTTCTCCGTTTAAGTCTACAATCTCGCCATCTTTTTAGGTTAACTTCAGAACAGAGAGGACTTCACAGATTTTCTAGTAGAAATGAAATGGGAGGGAAAAAAAACCACAAACTTTTGCTCTGTAATTGCTTAAGCTGTAATGGTTCAGCTAAAGGTTTGTCCTTGGCTTTCAAAATGAAACCGAAGAAAATTATACTGGGTTGTTTTTTTTTTGTGCTGAAACAGAATAAAATGCTTCTTGACAGGTCTGATATACTGGGTTAATTTTGCTCACTGTCTTAATGTTTACTTTTAATAGATCCTCTCAAAGTAGTGAAGACTGTAACTAGAACTCTTAGGAGAGCAGGTCTTGAACAGTACAAAACTTCTTATGCATTGTTTGAACATTGCTTGCTGATGAGTCCATTTGCATAGTGGTATATAATAAAAACCTGTAATAGTGTCATCTATGCAGTAGCCAGTTCTTCCCTGCCTTCTTTTGGCGTAAATTCTAACTGCAGATCAAAGTTAAGTAATATGGTTCATTAGAGACCTGTGTTTCAAGTCTACTGGTAAAAACACTAGCTGCCTTTTTGTTAGAGCTCTGAAAAGTAATGATGGAGAACAAAATCCTGTTTATTCATCAGATCTTAGAAAACCTTTTTTGGTTTTTGTGTTTGGAACACACATATAGCAAATATCAGCAAATATTTTTCTCTTTCATTTTAAGAAGGAAAAGAGAAGGGGGAGAAAAAGACAGAGCAGGGTATGGTCATGATGGTGATGAAAAAGTAATCTCAGGGGAAGACTGGAATTCTCTTCTTTGTGGCCAGTCTGTTAAATTTGCAGTCTCATGCACTGTAACTGGAGTCTGATCATCAGAGATGTGTTTGTCTGCGTGTATATGATGAAACTGCTTCAAGGTTGCAGTGACTTTTACTCCTTAGTTTCCAAGAAAGATGCAGGTGCCCTTTTAGTAAGGGATGTCCTGTTATATTTCATATATTTAATATCTCAAAACAGCTGTAAGGTTTTACATTTGCTGTTATTGCTGTTCCGTGGTCATATTTGAATGTGAGCTAGTCCGATCTACCATGTATCGGACAGAGAGTAGCTACAACAGTGACTAGAGAGGATGCAAGGCATTATTTAAGGTCAAAGAAATAGAGTGCATCTCATCTAGTGTAATACATATTCCCGAGTCCCACTGTGTATTTTTTTTTAGGAAGAAATAAGTCAATATTTTTTCAGGAGAATCAGTGAAGTTTGGGATCAAAGGAAAAGAAAACATTATTTGAAAGTGGTGGCTGTTTTAGCCCTCAGATTTGCTGCGTGGAATGGGGTAAGCTGATCAGCTACAGTAATGGTACTGAAGTGCATAACAATTAAGGGTATTCCATGTCTATGTGTCAATCTTCTGAAGATTTACTGTTTGAGTTGTCTTTATTGTGAAGTTGATCCTTAATTGTGAAGTTCACTTAGCTTGTTGCTGAATTTTTATATACAGTTTGTTTAAAAATGATACTGACATGGCAAATCCAAGAAAATATAGTTGTGTATTTTATAACTGTCCGTGTGAGCCTGAGAGAAATGTTCTGGAACTTTCAAGGAACTGTTTCAAAGATGTTGCTTTTTCTCCATTACAGTGGGAACCTTCATTCTCTCTGAGGCTTAGAAGTTTTTCTAAAGCCTCTTTCTGCAGCTGGAGTGGGCTGCAAGGAGTAAAAGTGCTGAGAAACAAGAGAGGTAAACTGTAGCTTTGTTCTGTAACTATACTGAAAGACTGAGAAGATCACAGAGATTTTTGAAGACCAAGGTTCTTTTTTACTAAATGCCTTTGCATCTTTGGACAGCATCTGCTTCTGTACAAACTGCTGACAGTGTGACCCTGCATAATGATTTTCACTATTCTTTTAACAAATTACATTTGTATTCAAATTGATTTTCCATGGCTGCTTGTATAGCCTCCAGAAGCATATAGCAGATATACTGTTGCATCCTGTACATGTTTGGTCTGCCTAGGACAGAATTTGTTGTCAAGCTGTGCACTGTTATAACTGGAATTAATAATCCTGGTGGTATTGTTTTTTTTAAGTCTCGAAGTTCCTCTTCCTCTGCCCTTTATGTCTTTGTCCTTCATCCTTTATGTCTTTTTTTCAAAGCATATACTTCATACAAGGTTGTGTATCAATGGTAGCATAGTAAAAAGGGGCACTGTCTTTATCATCCCTCCTACACGTTTTACCAAATACCATCCAGTTGAGAGTCAAGGAAATGGTCCACTTCAGAAGTTATTTCAGAAGACAAGCACTTTTTATTAAGAGGCTGATTGTTGTGCCTTAAATTAGCTGTTTTTACAGCACCTGTCCATACAGCAGCAGTAACAATCTCATAGCCTGATCCTCTCAGTGTAAGTAAAGATATCTGGAGAAGCAGCGTTCACGAAACTGTGAGTCATAAAGAAATCTGTGTTACTCTCAAATTTATTGTGCGTCACATAGGAGTTAGCATGTTGCTGCTTTTTAAGTTTTTTAACTTCTTTTACACATTTCAAATGTACATGAGCCACAAAACCAGAACTATTTTTGAAATCTAAAAGTATGGTCACTGTTGTAATACAAATGGTGTTAGGCTTCTTTTAACACACTTGAAGCCTAGCTGCTTTGAGATTGAAAGAAGAAGGCTTGAGCCTCAGAACAGTATTAGTTCTTGTCAGCTTTTAAAAACAGGTTCTTGGTGAAAATATGAGTTTAGTTTTCTAAATCAGTAGATGATTTTCTAGATTTAAACTTTCTACATGATACATTAGAAAAGTTAAGAGATTCAAACCGAGTAAGAGTTGTAAAGACCTTAAGATTTGCAAACTTGAAACCTCCGGAAAAATGCCATCTAGTACTGAAGGACCTGTACACATTTTCCTTTTAAAGGGGGTGAAGAGATGAAGTATAGGGAAAGCCAATATCCACCTAAATTCAGTGTATTGCCTCAGCCTAAGGAGTAAATGGTAATAGGTCCAGGTTTCCTTCTTTACAGGAAACTGAAGTCTCGTCTTAGAGGGAGAGCTACTCACTGCCGGTAGTGCAAGTGCAGTGTTTTCTAACAGCATGGTGTTTAGGGAATAAAGCAGCTTCTGTACCATTTGTATTGCAGGACCAGAGTGTGGACCTGTTAAAAAAAATGTAATGGCAGGTGCGGACCTGGATTCTGGATATTGCTGAAAGCAGAGGCTGAGGTAGAAGCTAGTGTCCCGCAAACTTGGAGGCACAGAATTTGTGCATGTCTTGTCAATGTTTGGGATTTTATCAAATCTCAGTCTTGGTTTTGTGGGAATATACTTGTGGGGTTTTTCTGTTTCTGTAGGTTTTCCCTCTTTAACCAGCAATCTATGTTACTTTTCATCACAGTGGGGCTGTTCTTCTACTTAAAGTTTTTAAAGCTGAGAAATGAAACAGACCAGGATTACCTAATGAAATCTCTAGCTAATCTAGCTAATAATTACAGTGTACAGTGTGTGAGTGAATGCATTATCATATAAAATACACAAGAAAACAAGTTACTTTTACATACTATATAGTGGCTATATGCATGCATACTGTATTGTGGACATATCCACACTTCATATGGCATATAGAGGAGTTAGGCACTTGCATACCAGCCATCTAGATACTTCTTAAAAGGTTGGGTAATGCTGTGCAAGTGTGTATAATATAAATCTAAAAAAGTCTAATAACAGGATTTCATTGACCTATGAACTCAGGATGCAAAGATCCCTATTTCTAGTAAAAATTAATTATATTCAACAAAAGCAATGGATGTCTAAGGCTGTTTTTTGACATGAATGATAGTATTCCTCACTTTATAATAGGGGGTCATTTGTAGGCAAAGGCATTTTATGACTGTAAGAGTCTGGTGAAGTTTTTTGAAAATACAGAAGAAAGTAATTATTTGTCTATGCAATTCATATGAGGAGTCCTGGAGTATGTCAGCTGTGCCGTTTGTGGCAGCAGAACATCAAGTTTTCAGTTTTAGGAGTTAGGATTTTAACCACACTATTTTAAAACAATAAATTCAAGTATGCAGGTGACAGCAGGAAGGAGCAGCAGATGGATAAGCAGGTGGAAGAAGCCCAGGCAGGAGCTTTGTGCATCCCAGCAGGAGACTAAAGGTGTGAGTGGAAGGTGCATGGGTGATTCAGTGTCATGAGTTGTATGTGACCTTGGAGGCCATAAGGAAGACGGAGTGGAGCCAGGACATTGTTGCCCTTCACTGGAGGAGGTGGAAGGTTTGGTGTAGGTGCCCCTCTCACACCTTATCCCAGGTGGTGTTTGGGACAGTGGGGGCAGATCTGGAGACATGACCTGTCCAGCATGCAGTGTCTGCATCAATTGGTGGCTCTTGACTGAAGTTCTTGAGAAATTAGACAACCAAAAATACTTTGCCAGAACATTGCAACTCTGTACATGCAAGAGCTTAACCAGTGATGAGTCTTCCCTGTCCTACCCCAGTGTTCTGCTTATCCTCCTGACACACAGACAGCATAGGTTCAGGAGGTTGGCTTAAGTGGTTCAGGATATGTATTAGAATCTGAGAGTTGTTTTTGTTTTTTTTTTAATAAAAAGCAAGACTTCTTCATTGTTTTGCAAATAACCTTTTTTCTTCTTCCTGTCCCACTCTGCTTGCAACTCCTTTTTTCCTTAATTGTTTAGAGTTTAAACAACACAAGACATTTGTTCATAGACAGGTTGTAACCCTGCTGTAGGATACAGGTACAGTTTAGACAAAGAGTGTTTTTTATTCTGTATGTCTTGGTATTCTCCCAACAGCAACTTTTTGACAGAGACAAAAAATGGAAAGAGGTTATTGCTTTGTCAGTTTCTAACTGCAGTAATTTTAGTTGCCATGTTTCTGTGTAGGGAGGCTGACAAAATTTCTACAAAAACTGCTTTTTTCCTATCATTGCCAAGATGCTATGTCAACCTGTATAATTATGGAGAGCTGTGACAGCAGTGTGTAAATAACAGTAATTTCTGCCATCTGATTACTCACGTCTTTAGATTTCTACAGTAGCAAAGCTACAACAGACAATGTAGGAAATACTTTTGGATAAGCCATGTGTAAGTGAAAAAAAAATGAAATAAAGGCATTTGATTTATTTTTAACATTTATATCTTTCAGTTCACCTTTTGCTCTTGTACAACAGACTCTCTTGCTGCTGGCTATCATTGCACACAACCAGGCCTTTTAATCTAGGTTTCATGTCTGATTACAGTCCCATAGGCTGTACTACTTTTAATGTATTTGCCAGTTTTTTGTTTTTCTAGTGAGGTATTACAGCTGCAGACAGTAGCCTGGGCTCTGAGACTGACTTTTTTATTGTCTTTCTTTTTTTTAAGTCACACCCTTTGCAGCTTGGGATTTTGAAATAGAGATGGAGAAAGTACAAGTTGCTATGTAACTTGTCAGATTCCTTACTTTTGTGAGGAGTTGCACAGGATTGGCTTACAAGGGCTTTTCTAGGTTAAAAACCAAGACCCAGTAGCTGATTGCTTTCATATACTATTCCAGAACAATTTAGAAATCATTGAACATGCATTTATTTGAACAATTTTAAGGGAAGATTATATTGATACTGTGGCCAGTGTACAGTGTAGATGGGGAAATTATGTGCTGTTGTCATGAGAAGCAGCTAAAATGACCTAGTAGTTCTCTTGTATTGTACATCTTATATATATATTTCTTTAATGATTCTTTTGTCTAATTTTGTTGATGACTTCTTTATGGATGTACCTTCTGATCTGATACAAAATGGTGCATCAGTTATAGATAGTCCTTCAGGATAAAGATCAGCCTTTTTTATAATGCCTTTAATTTTCCTGAGTGTGATCAAGCCCATCATATTTTAACCTCTTGACTTTCTTCACCAGTCTTCTCTTTAACCTGGTGTCCTTACTCAGTTGAATGTTTTTTAGAAATTTCTTTAAGAAATGCTGCATTTTTGTGGTGTTGCACACTTAAGACATACTTACACTCTGTGAGACTTTCCCATAGTGGTTTTATGTAACTTTAGACTCTTCTATAAATGTGGTCTTCTGGGTCAGCCTATTACTAAAGTCATAGTGAAGAACCAGAGATCAACAAAAAAATGGTAATTAAGTCAATGTCAGACATGCTTGGGAATTCAGTCTCAGAGGTTTATCTCTTCTTTTGTGAAATCTGTTGGGGAAAAAAGAAATCAAAGCAACATCTGAGTAAGAATCCTGAAATCTGTTGGAGTAAAGTGTAGTTGACTATATATACTGGCTTAATATTAAGATATTGCTTCGTCCAGCAAGAACAGTTATTACTCTACTATGCTTCAGGATCTTTCACTATAGGTGGAAAATTGTGTACTAATATGCATTTAAAATGCTGAATGTCTGTAATAAGTCTGGCCATAGGTCAGAGGGGTGAAACAAGGGTCCAGTTCTGAATCTCCATAGTTTGTTACTGCTAAACATTGGTTGAGACAAGCAAGTCTGTTGTGTGAGAGTTGACAGTACAGCCATGCCTTCTGATTGCTGTTTGCCTAGTTTCAGCACTGGTGATGGTCTTATGCAGAGCAATAAAACATTATTCATTTCTATGCAGTGCTGGTTTTCTGGTAGCTTCCTTTGTTGGAATGACTTAGGACAGGATCAGGCAAGCTGCAGGACTGGTGCAAGGAAGGGCAATTGGAAGAGGGGTAGAGGAGGGAATGGCTTGGGGCTGTTGGACACCAAGTGTGTCCTCACTTGATTTCTGCAGGGAAAGGTTATTTTTTGCCAATAAATAAGTTTCTGGGCCTGCCAGATCCTCTGGGCACTTGGTGGTTCTCTGTCTGAATGTCTCAAGTGTACTTTTCACTGTCAAACAGTTGAATTTAAACCACGTTGAGCAGAGAGACAAGCTCACACGCTCTCCCACCCGACCTTAGGGCACAGAATGCTGAATTTCTCCTGGCCTCATGTATAGCTGTGTATCACCCACCATGGAAACCAGGAGCAGAAATCAATCCTGTGAGGGTGTGTTGCCTTCCTGTTTGCATTACCCTGGCATGGCTGTAGGCAGAGGAGCAAATTCTGCATTTCTGCCGAGGGTCTTCATGCTGCCTTATCGTCCTGGGTCGAATCAAGTGTTCATTAATTACACTGTCCTGGTAGGTTATTTTGAAAAGCACAGATTACAGTGTTTTTCTTCCTTAATTATTTTTGTGCCAAATATTTATCATGGATAAAGATAACTCCCTGGCCATGCAGAGCAGTTAAGGCTGAGGAGTTCCCCACATGCTTGTGGTAGAACAGAAGGCTCTTGCCTACTTTAGAAATTCATCCCTGACTTATTTCTAAGCAACCAAGCTGCTTTAAAACTGCTGGTGAGTAGATATGATCCTGTCTCCTCTGCTCAGACCAACTGAAGGATGAGCAGGAAGAAGCCAAAACAAATGAGTAAAATCACTACCTGCTTCAGTTACTTCAGGAGGAAAAAGAGAAAATGCTTAAAAATGATAATATACAATTTTTAGGTTATTTGTTTCTCCAGGACTTGATATGTATGTGTGTGCTGAATCAGGCAGCTGGATTCAGCTGGACAAAGCTGCATCTTTCAGCAAGTAAACAATCTGATCAAGAGTTGTGACCTTCCCAAGTGTCAGTGTCCCTTCAGCCCAGCTTCAAGCACCAGCCTGATGGGAGCTGTGTCTCTTCCTAGGGTCCAAGACCAGTGAATGACTAATTTTTACCTATTAGTCTGCTGCTTTATTGTTTTTTTATTAACAGGTTTTGCTTTTTTAATTATTTTTTTTAAATTTTCTATAGAAGGCAATAAATAAAACTGGTACATTGGTTTCTTTTTCTGTAATGATTTCTGGTCATGGCATTATAAAACCATCAGAGCAGAATTTTAAATCACAACAAAAAAATGTCCTTTTAAGGAAGAGCAGGGAAGAATTAATATCCCAGAATTGTACCCCAGCCTCACTGGAATAAACTTAAGTCTGATATAGTTGGAATCAGCTTTCTGAAGTTTTCCTTTAGAGCAGCACTGCTGTCAGAGCTGAAGATCTGTAAGAAGATATGAAAGAAGGGTTTTTTTTATGTTTTTGGAAATCCAGGAAGGTACTCTTTCACCCTGTAAATGTTTTAGTCTGGCAGATGATCGTAATGTTTTGTGATAGTATTTTTTCATATCAATCTTTTGTCTCCTGTGTCACATCAAGGTTGTTTTTTTTTGTTGTTGTTGTTTTTTTCTTCCCCCCCCCCCTTCTTGAAGTGTATGTACCTTCCAGATAATACAAAGAGCATCCTAGAATTCTGAAAACAAAGGTCAATACATCACGCCTTTCTACCTTTAAGAGAAATAATGAGATTTGATGACTGATGTCTGCTAAGAGCTGTGATGTTAGGTCTCCCGTAGTGCAGGCTCCTGCACTGCAAGCGTTGCAGCTACTTGCATATACATTTCATTGTGTGTGTGAGAAGAGTTAGCATATTGGTAATATTTACCCAAAGAGTTGCAGGCATCTCACAAACAGGTAATCATCTGGGATTGCTGTTTCAGGAGAACTCTCAGTAAATGTTATTGAGTGTTCTCACTTTATTACTGTATATGCAAGAGATTCTAATTTCTTTCCCATTTGCAAAATGAAGCATTAGAAGCTTTTAAAATTCAAATTGCAAATGCCCAGTCTGTTTACAGCATGGTATATGTATTTTGTAACAGTTGGAATAATTTTTAAATCCTTTAATGGAGAATCTCAGAACAGATTTTCTATAGGAAAAAGTAGCTTCAGAAAGGGTATAGTTTTATTCTGGCCCATTTTCCTGTTAAGATATAGCAGTAAAATTACTGAAGATGTTAGATATATTACATCTGTTCTTTGCAAGAAAACAGCATAAAAGACATAAAGTTACTTTTCTAGTAGATTACAAGCTGTAGTGTATATCTGCTGGATCTGGCTTTATGGAAGGTGGTTCTTGTAAGTTGATGTAGTTTAAAAACAAAATACTATCTTCTTTTGGATTATACCTTCTCTGAGCAGCAGAATAACTATATTGCCTCTGATTTTCATCCACATAGGCTTTGTCCAGAGATTGGACTTAGGGGAGCAGCCTGAAGGCCACAGAAATATTTCACTCCATCTGCAATTGATGAAGGAATAGAGTCAGTCCTATGTCATGTGCTTCTTATTGCTCTCTGGGTAGAAAGGGAGCATGTTTAGTCTTGTCCCTTTTTAAGGCATAATATATTGCTTACTCTTCTGGTGGCAATGTGGACTTGGGAGAAATGGTATCTGTAATGGAGTTTGTGGGATATTGCCAGTGTTGTTCTTCAAGCAGTACAGTTGTGTCACCACGTGATAATGCCAGAGTTCATGGGTAGTCTGGTTATAAATGACAGTGGCATGAATTGTATGAAGGATGTATTAGCTGGGGAGGATGGGTCTCTGCTGTACTACTGTACATTTTTTTCAGTGGCTTTTAGCTTTTTCTAGTATATCTATTAAGTACAAACACAGGACAGATGCTTATGTAGTATTTATGCTTTGCAATATTCACCAAAAAAGTGAAGCGTGGTGGTGATGTTTGTAGACAAAACGGGCTTCTGCATTCAGTACAGCTGTCTCTGGCTCTCCAGAAATTTTTTGGGACCATTTGCCTGCATTAGAAATTACTGTATTTATCCTTGGTATCTGTATAGTGATCTAGTTTGTTTATCACAAAATCTCTTGCATTTTTAAACTACACATACTGTTGTCTGGAAGAGTAAAGAACATGTTTGTTTATTTATTTATTAATGCATTTTCATGGAATTAGTGGAAATTCTATTCTGTTTGGCTTAAATTTTTGTTTCTTCAAGCTTGAGATTTTTATTAAGTCCTGCTTTCTTGCATTGCACAAAGGTTTACATGGAGTTTGTCTCTTTTCCTTGAACTCTTCTGATAATTGAAAGCTTTCTGGTAGTTCTGAAAATTAGGAGTGTTGTAAGTGGTAGTGGCCAAGAGCTAGAGGCAGCTGCAACTGCAGTACATTCAGAGCAGGAGATGCAGACAAAAGGTCTTCACTGCGTCAAACACAGCATTATTTGAAAGTGTTTTTCGGGTTTAGGACTTACATTCTACCTTAACCCAGTGCTGCTTTTCTGTGGAGTATTATTTTAACTTTTTTCTTTTATTTTTTCCATTTGCAATGTTGAACTGACTTGAGCTGCTGGATTTTTGATTTTTCAGTTGATGATTCAAAGACCAAGGGGCCCTGGTAGATGTTAATCCAAATTTGATGTTGAAAGTACATTGCTCTTCAGATTCAACTCTTTCAGGAGTATGTATTTTTGTGGCTTCTCTTGATTTTAATAACACAAAGACACCTCTTGTGAATACTGGCAGAATGACTTCACACCAAAGCTTCCTCTAGATTAATGTCTGCGGCTTTGCCAAAACTATTATCTATATTGCAAGCTGTCACTTCATGTCCAAACTGAGTAATTAAATCTTCAAATCAGATGTGCAGTTTTTTATTTTATAAACATAGTTTAGGATTTTATGGTTTCAGAGAACCTTTGGGAAAGAGCTGTATTACAGCTCATTAGAGAATGGGCTAAAACATCTCTGAAATTTTTATTTGTTGTATTGGATTTTCAGGTATGGATTACTATTTTACAGGCGAAAACAGGGAGAAAAACTGCCAGAACTGCATTAGGTATGCTGTTGCCTTAATCACTGCAGGTCTCTTTATTATCTGATCTGAGGCCCTTAATTTGGGTTGCTTGCCAGCAATTACATGAAATGCCTATCAACTCTTTTAATATGAAATGGTGGAATCACCCTTTTGTTCAAAGAAACATTTAAGTAACCCAACGTGTACCTGAAATGAGCACCACTGTTTTTTAAAAAGTAGTTCTAGGTGGGCATCCACTTTTGGGAGAACTTGGTTCATTTATGTTGATGTGCCATTATGAGACTGCCTCTGGCTTAGGCTTGACCAGCTACCCTGATACATCAAAGATCTTGAGGGAGGATGCAGCAGCATCTCAGACTGTGGAGATGGTCAGGGTGGGGGCAGTGACGGCCTTGCCTGCCCGGTGTGCTGCTCACCAGCAGGAAGGGCAAACAGGAGATTTACAGGGTCTTGCATAGAAGCCACAAAGCCAACAGCTCAAGTCCTGCATTGCAAGGAAGGAGGACCACCTCTAAACGAGCTGCAGATAGAAAATTCTGTGATGAGGGAAATGATAACTCATCACTTCTGACTTCACATCTCAGTCCTCTTCTCAATCTCTGGTTTTGTAGTCACAGGTACCAACCAAGTGACTTAGCAAAGAAAAACAGGAGGAGGGTAATAGTTAGTGGAGACTCCTGTGAAGGGAACTGAGGTACCTGTCTACTGACCTGATGTTTTGGGTGCTTAGGTTTGGGATGATGCAGAGATACTGCCATCAGTGATACTGCTGGGGAGGCCTGGCAAAGAAAATGTGGGGTGGTTGTTGAGTGGAGTGAGTAATTTGGTGTGACAGTGGATGCAGGAGACAGAGGAACTAAACTCTGACATTGCTGCAGTCCTCTCCAGACAGTCCTGCCAGACCTCTGTACTGGGAGAGACAGATCAAAGAGAGAAGTAACCAGAAGCAGGTAAGCATCAAGCTGTGGTGGCTGTAGATGACCTCAACCATGGGCCAGTGGGACAAGACAGACTGCACATGAGGGTTACTGTGACTTGGCTCATACAGGGTGAAACATCCATAACTTCTGTTGGCCAGGGAAGCTGTGGATGCCCATCCCTGGAAGAGTTTAAGGCCGGGTTGGATTGGGCTTGGAGCAACCTGGTCTAGTGGAAGGTGTTCCTGCCCATGGCTGGGTGGTTGGAAGTAGGTGATCTTTAAGGTTCCTTCCAAACCACTCGATGATTCTGTGAAGTCATGATATCTGGGAAGGTCTCCAGTGATCAAAAGAAGGCACATGTTGCACTTATCTTTCAAAAATAAAAAAAGTTTGACTGAAGGGGAAACTCCAGGCTGGTCAGTCTTGCTTTGTCCCTGTGAAAATCATGGAACATGTGTCTCAGCATGTGAAAGAGAAGGTGATGGGGAGCTGTCAGCATGGGTTTATTAGGAATAAGCCACACCTGATGTACCTGGTGGCCTTCTGGGAAGAAATGACTGGTTTGTGGATATGGGGATAGTTGTGGGTCTCATGTATGTGGGCTAGAGAAAGGCTCTACATGCTGTTTCTGTTCTCACATCCAACATTGGCTGTGATGGTCTGGATGGATGGAGCCTGAGACAGCTAAAAACTTGGTTGGATGATTGGACTCAGAGGGTGGTAGTTAATCAGTCATATCAGCCTGAAACTTGGTGGCGAGTGGGGCATTACTGGTGTCTGTCTTGGGCCTCTGGTTTACCATCTTTATCAGTGTCCCAGAGGAGCTGACACAGTTGTCATTCATTAACTGTGCCAAGTTACACCAAACCAAGGTGACCAGTGTATGCCCTCCAGGGTAGGGCTGCCACCAAGACAGGCCACACTCAGGGAATGAGCCAGCAGCAGCCATAAAAATGGATAAATCTGAAGTCCTGCGCTGGGCAGGGAGAGGCCCTGTGAGGGCACTGGTGTTTGTTTTTTGGACCCCCAGCTCAGGAAAGACCTGAATAAATGCGAGCGAGCTTACGGAGACCATTGTATTGGTGAGGACTGGAGCCCCTGTCCTGTACGTTGAGGGACTTGTGGGACCAGGGCTGAGTCATCAGGCATGGGAACAACTTTTGGGGGTACAATAGCAGTCCCAGCTGCCTGCAGGAAGGGGCAGGAGGAGGAGGAGATGGAGACAGACCCTCACAGCACTGCATGGCAGGAGAATGAGTTGTCTTCTCTGTAAATATAGCCCTTACTGGGGGTTTTAACGTGAAGACTCATGTCCCTCAGAAGCCCCATTTTGAGTAGCTGTTTGAGATTAGGAGTGTTTTTCGATTAGCCTTCTGCAGAATAGGGATTTTATTTATTTTTATTTTCTAGCACAAATAAAATCGAAGATCTAGAGGGTGCATCTGGTGTTCTTTTGGGTTTGTTTACTCGTTTACTTTGTAATTGTTGCTTATCATTAATAAAGTAGACTAAGCAACATTAAACAAGCTGTGATTTTCAATGCTAAATTTTTTTTGTTTGCTTTGCAATTTTCCCTTTATTGTCTTACATTTGTGTGGGCTGGCAGTAAGAGCCCCAAACCAAAGATTTACTTCCATTATTAACTTATTTTTCTGTTTGTTTATGAAATAAAAATGGAAAAAAAAAAATAGGTAGCAGTATGTAGAGATTTTTCTTGAACATTTTCTTTCTTGAGATAGTAATAATAGAAATGTCCAATTTTCAGATTGTGATAGAAAATTATGGTTTTCAAGCATATTGAAATGAAGTTGTGCATCTGCAATTTAAAATGCAGTCTGGATTTGGCACAAGAGATCTCAGATGAAAACCTCCTGCTACGCTGATGAGATTTACAGATTTAAGATTCAGTGATCATGCAAAGAGTTTTAACAACTCTGCTGATATGGGTGTTAAGGGAAGAAATTAAAGTGAACTGAATTGGTGATTCATTTTGATTACACTCTGGGGGAAGAACAGACATTTTCTAATAATTAATTATCTAATTTAAAACCTCCTTGTTTCTTGGCTGAGGTAAGAAATTAGTTATTTTCTATAATAAAGCAGCTGATCTTTAAAACTAATGGGAAATGCTGTTACGCAAAAACTATAGGCTCCTCAGTTCACTGGGCTCTGCCTTAAGACATTAGTTTCAAGCAAATTAGCCAGTAAAATAAATGTACCTTGCACTAGTTTATTAATAAAAGTGGTGTATAAACACAGCTGATCAGTAGACTAAAATCTGCATAAGAAGAGAAATAAAAATATGCATAGATTAAACTGTCTTGATTACTGACCATTGATCACGAGCTGAGTTTCTCTTAGTTTAGTATGAAATGTTTCTTGCAAAAAATAAAGACGTATCAGTTGAAAAATCTGGGCAGTTTTCATTGCCTTTGATTGCCTTCATTACAAATTGAGAGTGCTCAACAGAATGTAGAATAAAAAAGGCAAAATCTTGTAATGCTGTGGATTGCGGAAAATGTATTCTGAAACGTCTCGCTCTTTACCACAGAAGTCATCAACTGAGGATTGTGTTCAGGGTTAATGTGCAGATTTAACTTTTTCACTAGGATCCTGAAACAGTAACAGTACTGTTGATGCTGCACCCCTGGCATAACACATGCAGGATGCTTCAGGACAGTTGCTGATTTCGCTTACTTCTGCTTAGTAACTTGGCTTCAAGAGTAAGGTGACCATGTTTTATTATTGCTTCTTGTCCAGTTGTGCAAGTATCCTATTGCTGCTCCTGTAGTTTCTGATCCAGAGCATGAAATAGCTTTGCAAATATTAAGAGTCGTAGTTGGGGCAAGCAGTACATCTCTCTTTTTGTAAGCAACTGTGTTGAATTGCAGCAGAACCAGTGGCATGGCAAAAGGTTTCGTGGCAAGTCTTTGAAGACCATGGTTAAGTAAATCTGTCTTAATTCTGTGTGTAGCCAACCATACAAAAAAAAAAAAAAAAAAAAAAAAGAAAAAGAAAAAAAAAAAGAATCCCTGAACCTTGCAGCCTTAGGATAAGAGGAAATGCTGCTGGAACATGGATGGAGCCTAATGAATTACGAGACTGTGATGGTCAAAGTGGCTATAGTGCTTGTGATCCCCCTGGTGTAACTAAAGGTCATCAATATGATGTGACAAGGAGAATTTTGAGGATGGGTTTAGAGAACATGAAAAGCAGCTTTGTTGAACTTCTCAAAAATGTCTTTCCAAACCTAAAGGGTGAGTGAGAGAGAGTGAAACAAAGGGTGTTTTGGTGTTGAATTTTCAAATACATGGAAGGTTCAGCTGGACTTCTTGTTACTGAGTAAGAGATGATAGGTTAAGAGATATCCTTTGAAAGAGCTTTGAAAATACACAGCAGTGACATATGTTGGATGTGACAGGAAAGGGTGAGAAAATGGAGCCATGAAAGGACAGTAACGATCTAGTTAAAACAAAAAGCTTGTGTAATGCTCTGCAATAGCATTTGGAAACTCACTATTCTGCTTCTGAAAGCATGAGTGAAAGATGACAAATTAATATAAACTCAAACTTGGGATTGTTAGCTGTGTCCATGCATTGGAAAGGCTGTGGTTTAGGAGTATAATTAGATAAACATTGGGAGAATGTCAGGCAGCATGGCTCCTCACTCTCAGCCCTTTTAAAATCAAGCATCAAGCAAAGTAGTAGTGGCCAGCATTAGAAGATTATTTTTGTTCATATACTGACAGGAGATCCAGGTCACCGAAGTTTTGAAGGGAGTAATGTACTTCTTAGTGTGCTTATTGAAGAAGCTGAAGATAAAGTCTTACATCTTCCTTCTCCTTTATTCACATCTCTGTTTCTGTCAAAAAATTCAGACGTGCTTCAGGAAGAGTGTTTCTGTCTGCCCATGGGATGCAAGTACATGAAGTCATGTAAAGAGGAAGCCTTTCCCTAAGAAAGTTTCTAAACCAGCTAGTTGAAAGTATCCGGCTGATTCTATTTGGCAATGTGTGGAATAAAAAATCTATGTTGTAGCCAAAATGCTTGAGCTGCAAAGAGCGAAATGGAAGTTTGAACGAGAGGTGATGACTGTAACGAAGGTCTTGGAGAAAACAACAATTCCTTCTAGTCATAAGAACTAGTGTGTGCTTTTCTTCAAATAAAAAGGGTATGCAGGAGAGAGTCTCTTCTCTAAAGTTGGAGATGTGTAGAACTTCGAAGCTCCCAGACAACTGTGTGTACAAGCATTGTGCTGTGCTGAGGTCTGAAACCCTGTTACCCTCCATGCTACCACAGCCTCCTTCTTTGTACAGGTTTCTAAGGACAGGAAATCCAGATGCCTTGATTTAGTATGCTCTTTAATTACTCCAACCTAATGTGGATAATTAGGAGACTATTGTCTTGGGACAAGTCATGTAGTCAACTGAGAGATCATTTCAAATTTATTTCATGAAGGTCAAAGTGTAAGTTGTTTGAAAAATAGAGGTGAAAGAAAAATGTATTTTTGAACACTGTCAATGCAAATAATGTTACACAGAATAGAAAGATTGGATAATTATTGCATGCAGATCACACCAGTATCGTTAGCCTTCAAAAAGCAGTCTGGTGGAAGATTTAATTGAACTGACTTAGAAAATTATTTACCTTAGGCAATATTCATGAACGTTTTAGATGACCATGTGTAATGATTCAATGAACTCATTGGGTACTAGAGCATGTTTCATGAGAGAAAGGAATGTCGTTTTATGTTAGGCAACATTAGTCAGGTCCAATTTATCCTGCAGGAGGAGAAGCACATCTCTGGAATAAGTTGTGATGAGGAGCAAATCTTGGTAGTTTGAGGCACTGATCTATTAACTTAGGCCAAATGGTTCTCATCAGTATTCTGTCCTTAGAAGAAATAGAGCTGCACAGCTGCTTTAAACATGAAAGAAGCAAAGTACTTACTGGCAGTTGAGACCATATAGGAGCGTTTTTGTGAAAATAGATCTCTTATCAGTTCTGTAAGTGCAGAGTCAGAAGTGCCAAGTGGGAATCCAGTCTTGTAAGTTAATTTGATATGGGACCCTGGCTTCCATTTGTGCTCTATTTGTAGAATTTGTGTGCTACCAAATGAAGATGAGGAGCTATTCTTTTTAGTCTAGTTCCCACTTGCAAAATGTTGTTATGCTAAAACAGTATTCACAAAGCTATAAGTAGTAACACTAAAAAATAATGGAGCACTGAGAAAAAGAGCATCTCCCCATATTTGGTTCCATACCTGCACAAACTGAGGAAGGGATAGCAAATTCAAAGAACTGTACATTAATTTGCTCAGTTTGGATCAGTTGAAATAAATATTAATTTCCTCTTAAAAATAAAATTGACAGGTCTTAAGCTATAACTGAGAGCAGACCAGGTTAAAATACTTGTAATTTTCTACCTGGCTTTTTTTGGAAGAGGTGATAAGGAAACCTGACTGAAACACAGCAGTCTCTTTGTCCTCCTAGACTCTTGAATTTATTCTCAGATTGTGAAAAGATTTTGGGTGGATGTTATTTATTGTCAGAGTAAAAATTGAATCTTGTATAGGTTAGTGTTTTTGTTCAGTCCTACTTAAAAAATAAAATGGCAGAATGTCTTTGTAGAAAGAATGATAGAGTCTATGAGCCACAGAGGTAAAAGTAACTTATTTATGCTTTTGCCTGCATACTCTTTTGTCAGCATGTGCTGTTTTCAGAAGGAGCCTCGTTTCCTTCTGGATCTTGGTCTGTTTTGGAGAATCTCTGTTGGCCTCAGGTTTTTTCTGAGAGCAGCACCTTAAAGCATATGCTGCTCCTTTCCTCTGTTTTCTTTTATAGGCTAGAATTGCGCAAAGTTTTGGTTTCTATGTGAGTAATGACTAGTACAGGCAAGGAAGTAATGTTCTGCTAATGTTTGCTTCCCATAGGCCTTTGTACCCTACCCTTCCTAAGTGTCTGTCTGGCTCATGGATAACAAAAAAAAACAAAACACCAAAACAACAAAAAACACTGTGTTCAAATAATCCTGTGTAATCTTAAAAAAAGAGACTGGAAATAGGTTGAATAGGTGTAGAGGATCAAGCAATGCTGTAATAAAGTAAAAATGCACTTGAGTTTGATGACAGTACGAAGTCTTACTGTATGAGTAATGTTTCAAAGCTCTCAGTATGATATTTACTAGTATCAGCTTGCCTGGGGAGTTGCCTGCTTGAGCTGTGTTTCCTGTATTTTTTATTTTACTCTGTGTGCTTGCTTCTCACTCTTCTTACAAGGCTTCTCACTCTTCTTACAAGGCTTCTCACTCTTCTTACAAGACTACAGCTGAACTTGCCAGTACTCAGATGCCAGGGTGCATTTGTCTGTATCATATTCAGAAATTACCAAAGGTGAATTTTGGCTGAGCAATAAACTTGAGCAAAACTGTGACTTGATGTAAAATATCTGGGGTTTTGTTTGTTTGTTTTTGTTGTTTGCATTTTGTTTATTTGTGGGGTTTTTTGGTGTGTTGTTTTTTGTTTGTTTTTTTTTCCTGGTGAATTATGTGACTACATAATTTTCTCATGAAGTAATATTTAGCAGCATCTCTTTGAGGTCATCTATATTTATAAGTTCATGAATGTATTGATCAAGGTACTGTCCACATGATGATGGTGTACAGCCGGGACCATCAGAAGATGTCACCTCAGTTTTATTGATGATGCTTGTGCTGTGGTCACTGGGGTGATCTTTGAGGTTAAATAGAAGGACTAGTGCCACACAGGAGGCATCTGTGGAAGTTACAAGAATGTGTGTGTAGGATGAGAATCCTTCTCAAGACAAGCTGAGAGTCTCTCTCCACTTCTCTATAGGAGTGGTTTTCTTTTGGCTGGCTTTTCTTTGTTTTTTTTTTCTCCAACTTTGTTAAGGATGCTGTATTCTGGTGGATTTGGTTGCTTAAGAATCAGGATGGTGTTCATCAGAATTTCACTAGAATTACTGAAACCATTTATTTCAATGAAGAGGAGAGAAATGTAACCTTTGAGAAATCTGAAAAGAGGAACTTCCTCTTGTTTCGTTTTGAGTTTCTGGTCATGTTTCTAACCCCCAGTAACCAAAGTTAATAAATACCAGTAAAACCATCAAAATATTAGACACACAGGATAGTTTCAAGATTAGTACTTGAAAGGATTATTTCTTAATCACCAGGACCAATGGGGTTCAAATGTTCATCCCCCAAAATCAGAGGTTTCAAAGATAATCACCTCCATTGAGTTCAGCTATGTTACAGTTATTTTTAAGCCATTTCCCATTTCTTTTATTAACTTAATAGTTTTTTACGAGTAAGAAAGTAAATAATGCTGATTACAAGCTACCATTAAACAGAAATAGTAGTTTTCTGTACTACAGTTGCATGCATTTTTTGGTTTTAAAATAATTAGATGTATGTAGTTAGTCAGCTTAAAATTTGCAATTAAAACCACAGTAATAATAGAAGAAATTCTTGAAGCAGATTGATTTCTAGGCTTTCTAACTACCTTCAGAAGAAAAGGAATATATAGAGCATGTATTTTCTTACAAGAAGATGAAAATGTTGCTATTCATAGAAAGCAGAGAACAAAGAAAAGATGAGAATTTATATTAGATACGCTGTAAGAATTGGGTATTTCCTGAATACCAGTATCAGAAATATGATTGTCTCTCACTAAGGTCTACAGGATTATCAGGGTATTTAAAACACTTAACCAAGTATTGCAAGCCTAAAGAAAAACAGTAAAATCTGCGTATATTTAATCTTAAAGGCAACTGGATACATACCTTCTCAGATTTGTGAACACTCAGTCATTTCGTTATTCACTTTGCTGTGTTTTACATGGAAACTGGAGTTTTTGGATGCATTTCAGCAATGGCTTATTTAACTTGATGCTTTCTAGTGTACACCTGCAATCAGAATGTAGCACCATACCTACACAACATGCACTCTTGTGCCCTTACTGCTTTCAGGGCAGGTGTGGGTTCTTTTGCCTTTGGATATACCTGAGCAGCACAGGCCTGCTCTAAATAATTTACATGCCTGTTGCACACATGGGATTTTTAGGTGCCTAAAAAAATTGCCCCATGAAAACAGGAAAGTAAAATGGAAAGTGTAGATGGCATTTGCTCTCTCTTAACTACATGTAAATACTTGCAGTAAACACCTGGACAAGTATTTCACTGTATGTTATGTGCTCTTTGTTCTGTGTGCAGCTTGCCTGTGAATTAGCCAGTGGAATGGGAGACTGCGGTACTGTTGTAGCATCTGTCATGTCTGCAAATGCTGGATGTGGAGCAGGTCGTTTCTTAGAGAGCTGAAGTGTCATGGCACACACAGGGCAGCCTTGGAGGCAGTCACATTTCTTCAGTTTATTGGGGTTTTTTGTTTTGATGGGTTTTTTTGTTTGTTTGGGGTTTTTTTGTTTGCTTGTTTTTTATTCAGGGTGTATGTGCCCAGATATACACTGGAGTAGATAAAAGTATGCATTATAGGAGTTGAGTAGGAAAACTCAATTTGTCACAGCCCATTATCTGCTCTGAGCCCAGAGCAAAGAGGCTGGACACGTTTATCCCCTCTGTGTTGCATGAGTCCAGTGCTGCTGGAGCAGTGGGTGATGGTGCTCAGCTCTGCTGGTGCCAAAGGCAAAACGAACGTCCCTGGAGCAATGGAATGATATAGAGGAAACAGTTTTATACAGGGTTGTGTCATCTGCAGAAAGCATCCCTTGTTACCCTTAGCCCGAGGCTGTGCCAGAAGGCAGAGACCAGTGCCAGGATTTTGTGTTCTGTACTTTCGGCTTTCTTGTCCTTTTCTTCCTTTTTCCCTCGTTCCTTTTCCTTTCCTTTTTCATCATACATATCCTTGGTTTAGTAAAATGCAAAGGGTGTTTACTGGGACAGAAGGAGCTGGAATACCATCCTGGGAGGAAATTTGAAAGCTGCCCTTTGCCAAGTACTTATAAGCCATGAATCAGCAGGAGGGAGGGACTGTCATAAAAAGATCACCAGGCTGTTGCATCTGTGTAAAATCAGAGATGCTTGTCATGTTAGCAAACAGCCAAGTGTCTTTTGTTAATTCCTATAGGTGTTTTGCTAGGCATTCTGTACTTAGAAACCTTACCAGAATATAAAATACCTAAATGGCACCATCTATTTCTCTGTGAAATTATTTTTTCTTATTTTTTGAATTGTCCAATAAGTAGCTAGTAATTGTTTCCTGCTTACAGCCATGTTTGTAGTTAGGAAAAATAATCTCAATTGTTATTGCAGGTTGGTTTCTTAATTTAGAAAGAAATTACTTAATCCGATAAGTGAACTTTTTAGTTATTTAGTTATTCATAGTACAACAATGACTTGTGTCTTTGTGAATACATAAGCGTCATTGTCTTATTCTTGCCCTTTCAGTAAAATGATAGTCTTAGTCACCTGAGGGTTGAGATGTCAAAAAATGAGAGGAATTTACTAGTGTGAATGTGCTTCTCGCACAATTCTCTGGTCACGTGGGAATATATGGAGTGAATAAAGTAAATGCTCAGTAAAATTTTCCACTTTTAAACATGAGGAATTTCTGGATTTTTTGTGATGGAAATCACTAAGTGAATTCTAGTTACTCCTGTTAGTCATGTCTGAAGCAGAAGTTTTATTTTAGAAATACTGACAAACTAATGGGTAAGTTAAAGATGTAATTTGTGAAAGTGTAAACCCTCTACTATTGTACAGTTTATGTATAGTAGTCCAGGTAGTGAGAATTGGTAGGGCGGTTTTATCTAGTTTGGTGGTTTTAGTATATGTATGGAAAGATATGTAAATTAACTGCATTTTGACCACTGCATTCAATGCCAGCATTATGTCAGGCTTTGGAGAAGGTCTTTTAAAAGTCCTTTCTGTGCTGAGGGCATTCTGGTTTTTTGTTTGTTTGGGATTTTTTTTGGTTTTGGTTTTTTTTTTTTTTGAAAGACTGAAATTATTCTTGGGGCTAGAATTTTAGGATGAGTGGAAAATGTTTTGATTTAAGTTGCTTTGTCATCAATCCTGAAATTGACAGGTTTATGTAAGCCTATCTTGTGAAGTTTAAGGAGCACACATGCCAGTATCTCTCTTCCTGTGCAACTGGAAAACTAATTATGAGGTCGGCTCTCCATACAAAGACTAATTGCTTATGTGCCAAAAAATGTAAATATATGCCTTTTATCAAAACAAACTGGCTTAGTGAAGACTGGGAAGGTAAAAAAAGGTACTGGTGTTTCATTAAGCTGTTCGTTGGAGATACAGACTGAATAAGATATAAATTTGTGCATACCTTGAGTGGAGTAAATTCTTGTTCTCTGTCCTGTAAAATGAGGACTGCATTTGATATATTTCTGATTGCATGGCAACCAGTAGCCTGATGAAGTAATTTCTTTGTAATATCAGCATCTATAAAACTGTTTCAAAGTAAAGGTTTTGAAGGCTTTTGCTTATACAACTCCAAGTGTGAGGATGTGCTCTCTAAAATACTGTACCTTAACTTTCAATGCACAGTAAATACAAGTTGAAAGTTTTTTGTTCTGGATCACAACCTCCCAGCTCTGAAGCAAAATGACACTCTGACACAGACCTGTTCCTTTTGCTGTTGTCTGCTTTATGTAAATTATTTATAATTTGCACTGTCTGACATAAGAGAGATACAGTCCCACTTTCACCTGATTTGGTTAAAATTTGTACTGGCTGGTAATTCAGCAGTTCATAAGTCTGGTATTTGTAATCATTGAAGTAACATGCAGGCACATTTTCCATTTTTAAGGCTTAATGTATGAGTAATTTATACACATGAGTACTTGTGGTGGCACTGATACTTTAAATATAGGAAAAACATAAAAGAACAGTGATTAAAATTAATCTGGAAGTGTTATTCTCTCACTGTTGGTGTTCCCTGAACAGACATTCTGAATCCTGCATGTGTGGTAAGTTGTCTTCTCTTTGCATGCTTAAATTCACTTTTTTCAGTGACCATGACTGTATTTAAAGATCTGGATGAGAGCTCACCAAGATCTCACAGAATGAGACTCAGGCTTTTGCATCTCTATCAGAAATGCCTCTTCTAATATGTCCTTAGCCTGCCACTTGCCTTTTTGTGGAGTCTTGATTTCATGGAGATTGATTAGGTCTTTGAGTTCACAGCTCAGGGGGACTTGTTAATCCCTAGATACTGAGAACTGGCATGTTTTCTAATAAATGCTATCCCATCTGTGTTACTGCATTCCTTGAGTTCATCCAGTCATTTCTGTGCTATACCAATCTGCCTCAGTATTGATAACTTTCCCCAGCTTTGTATCACTAGCAAGATTACTAATGGAAATATTAAAAGACCTATTCAGTGACACGTTTCAGAAGCAATGCCACTCGTTGCTGGAGTTACTTTTTCAGCATGCTCATTATCCACATGAAGTCCGTATTCACCTTACATTTCCTCTGCTAATGATGCTGACAGGAGGGCCTGCTAAGACAGAGTTGGGGAATATAACTACTTCAGCATGTTGCATAAGAGGAACAGTTACAATTAAATAATATGGAGGAAAAGAACGTAGTTGACCTGCTAGATAATTATGTATTTCTAGGTCTGTTGTGAAGATAATGGGTTTAGACTCAATACAATTTTGCTGTGTAGTGCCAGAGTCCAGAAAAATGACACTTCTAATTAAACTGGGAGACACAGGCAGGATGTCAGTTGTAATGGATGGTGGTGGACCTGTGACAGGAGCTTGTGAGGCAGAACTGTGGGTTGCTGGTCGCTCTGGAAGAGATAGTGTCCATAGCATATGGCTGTGCCTCTAAGCGTCCTGTGTGATTATGGTGTAAGCTTGAGAATTGCTAGGAAAAAATGAAGAAGAGCAACTCAAACATGCTCATAAATCTCATATTTCTGTAGGGAATGGTATCAATACAAAATGTCTTAGCATAATAAAAGGTTTTTTTAGAAGTGGTTTCAAAGGCATGTTCCAGACAGTAAAACAATAGAATACCTTAATAATCTTCAGCTCACTTTTATTTTTAGCTCTTATCTTTTAGTTTGTTGTTTAGAGGAGAAAAGTCAGGGATGAGGAGGTAGAAAGGGAACAATAGTGTTTTCCAAGTGAAAGAATAAAGAAATTTATGTAGAAGGTGGTTGTGAGTACCATAAAAGATGTTTGAAAAAGTTCTTGGGGGAAGTGTTAGGCACTCAGATGTCCGTTAGATCATTTTGAACCTCCCTTTTGGGCAATGATCAAATTGCAAGGTTCAATTGTATTTCATTAGCAGCTCTGTCTTTTAAAAAGACACTTCTTTAGTATAGGTGCTATCTAACGTGGCTTCTGCATGACATTCTGCGTCACACATTAGGAATACTTACCTAATTTGATTTGTCTTTTTCTTCCATGCCTAATCCTTATGTCTCTACCAGACATACTTGCAGTACATTGTCAAATTTAATGAAAGGCCTTTTTGCTCTTTTTGATAGCATTTATTCTGTTATTCCTTGTCCCTCTAAGTCTATTGGTCATTATGCCACCAAGCAAACTTTCAACAATTACAGTGCCTATGGGATATGGCTGTCAAAACAGGTCTGGTTAAGAACTTTGTAGAATCACTTCTCATTTTAAACGTAATCCTGAGGAGTAGACTTCTTTTACTGTAAGTAAACTTGCTGATTTCATTGACAGGTTAGCCAAAGCTTCAAATGGGAGGAAAAATGTACTACTTTCAGATGCTTGCTATAATTATTAAAGAAACAATCTCTTGTACCTTTTATTATTTCTTAAGTCCTAAAAGTTCAAAATAAATGACTGGTAGTGGTAGTGTTTCATGCTATATATAGAAATAATATTTAATCTAATATCTACCTCTAACAGTTTTAAATTAAAAAATTCTCTTTGTCAGCTAAAAAAGGATTAACAGAAAACAGCAAAATACCATGAAAATGATGGGTGTACTGGGTTCTTTTTTAAAAATTCCAAATTTGTATTGGCATATGTGTGGCATTTCTGCATTTCACCAAATGTTCTAACCCATTCCACTGGAAGGAGAGCTTGTCCTGTTGCATCCTTTCTTTCAAGAAGTGTCCTTAATATAAAAAAAAAATAAAATACTCTCTACAACTGTTGTGCTTGTAAATGGAAGGGTCCATTGCTGGAAGAATGAAAGCCTGGCCTAAAAATTCATTATGAACATCTAGAGACACGAAGAGTTCTAAGAGGAAAGAAGGAATAATAATTTTTACAATGAAACATTACACTGTGCTCATGGATATCCCTTTATGGGTAATCTGTGTACGCTCAGTTTGTGTGTGAGTTTTGGTATTTCCAAGGCCAGAGTTTTCACAACACTGTGATAATGTATTCCAGGCTTCCTCTTGCAGGATTAGAGACTGTCACCCTACAGCCGCTTTATGAACTGCAGAAGGAAACAGTTTACTTTAGAAAGGGTAGAACAGCAGTGGATCTGGATCTAGAGCTTTCACGTTTGATGTAAATTTTCAGCAATTTTTTTCCTCCAGATGTTTGTGTAGATTGTACTGTGTGGAGTTCAGAAAAGATTCAGGTAACATAGTGTGAAGCAGATTACTGTAGACCTTTTATCTTCTACAACCGTGTGTGTTTGAGCATACTTTTTTTTTACCCTTTTTCTGGATAGTAGGCTTTCCGTTTGGTTTCTGGCTTTCTGTTGTGGGGTTTTTTCATAATAAACTGTGGTGCAGAATGCCACTCAAATCACAGATTAAGCTGTTAAAATGATTGATGTAAGGTTGATGAGCGTATGAGCTTGTATCTGTAGGCCACTAATGTTGGTTAACTACAGAGGAGATGGTAGAAGTTGTTTTTTCCTTTACTTGCACCTGTGAGGTCCATTGTTTCCTTCTGTAGCCTGTACATTCAGCTGCTTTAGAAGTAGTGATACTTCTTAATTCTCCCAACTAGTCACTGAAGTCATCACTAGCCTCACCTGGTCTATTAAGTAGTAATTTCTCAGTGAAAACTGGGATTAAAAAGCAAAGCGACAATTAACTATGGAACTTGAGCTCAGGAATTTTACCTGCTGAAGCTGAAGACATTTGTTCTGCTAGCAATTCAGCTTAATCATCTAGCCCGTATCACTCTCACTGTGTAGGATTGTCTTCCTGC
>NW_009952440.1:650051-657439 GCF_000747805.2 Chaetura pelagica
ATAACTAATTTTTAAAATTTAAATCATGTGGCTGCCACTGTTCTCCTTCAGAGACAGTTCCAAGGCTTGGTGTCAGCAGAAGTCTTTTGATTTAGGTCTGAAAAGACTGGCAGGTAGAGAAAAGTCTGCTTCTGGTCATTGTAAGAAAAATGAAGAGTGGATATTAAGAATTCCTGTACACCCCTTCACTGGCTCTTCATAGACCATTGCCAGAGAGCTAGTAACTAGCCACTGTGTTTGTTTTGAGCTTGTGTGGGGTTCAGTTGCTTAATTTAGAGATTAGCAGCACATCCCTTTCTGTTTAAATAACTGTATCATTTAAAATATGATTTTGTATTAAATGTGAATAAATTATCTAGCTTTCCTCCCCCTATTTTTAACCAAGAACTCCTAGTTTGAGTTCTTCTGTGTCCCCACTGTAAATCACACTTTGCTTGTCAGAAGGGGTTCTTAAAATACTTGTTCAAGTAGTTTAGTGAAAACTTTCCTAATGATGTCTTTTTATTGTGAGAACAGATTTTAATGTTACTGGTATTTAGCATATATATAGAGTGGGCTGGCTGGTATCTGAGAATGGATAAGTCGACTGCATATTTTGGTGTGGGGATGGGAAGGGATGAGAAATACAGCCAGCTATTTTCATCAAACTCCTAAAAAAGTAATAATCTTTGAGTTTCTTAATATTCTACTCAGTGAATTGATGTGCATTTAAAAAATAATTCAGTTGAACTACATACATCTATTTAGGGAAGTACACAGTCCCTGGAAATCAGAAAGGTGCCAACCATACCAGAGAAGAGGTGTTACTTATTCCTTGTAAGGAAGACACCCGAGAGACGTTGTAGGTCTGAGGTCTAGGTATTTATGTGGGCAGGGGTTATTGCAAAAGGTATGGAACATATTCTATTAATGCTCTCCTTTCCTTTTTACTTAAGAACTTTCCTGGAACAGGTTGCTTGAGTCTGTAAAATGACAAAAATGGCTTCAATTTTCTTCTTCTTCCATTCCTCAGGATGAAGGGCTGTGTGTGGAAGGAGTGTACAGTTCTAGGGGTTATTGGCTCATTGAGAAAAGAGATGTGGAAGGAAGAGCTGAACTGTGTAGAAGGCATACCTTTCTGTAGAGTACTTTGGGAAAAAAACAAACAAAAAAAGATAAATAAAAACTTTATTTCCCTGACATATATTTAATGCAAGAAAATAATGAAAGAATCCTTCTTATGAGCACGGAGATGTGTCAGGTGTAGCAAAATTAAAATTTAGCCTTGGAAACTTAGGGAGAAAGTGTGCACTAGGGAAAAAAAAGACAACACATTTCAAACAGTAGGAGCTGGAAGACCTGAGTTCAAGCTATTGCTCTTCCTTCTCAGATATAGAATAGAGAATAGAATAGTTTAGAACAGTTGGAGGGATTTTACAACTATAATCTAGTCCAACTGCTGCCTTCTTCTTGGTACCTTACTCCCTCTTCCTTCTTCTGTTCTCTGTCTTCAATTTCATATAACTAAGACGATACTGCTTGCTTCTTGCATGGTGATAATAGTCCTTTGGTCTTGCATGTAAACAGGGTTAAGAGCATTAAACATTTTCTTTTCTACAGTAAAGAGGAGCGTGGTTATGCTGGGGATAGATTCCTTGGTACACTTCTCTCTTGATGAATAGTACATCCCATCAGAATAGGAACTACAAAAACTTGTATTTGGAAGCCCAGTAATAGTTTTAACTGTCCTGTTGTTAACTTAAGTTTACTATCTTGATACAGAATGCAATTGCTTGCTTTCAGCAGCTGCAGTGGGAATCAGAGTTTAGAAATTCACTTTATTATTTGAAACAGCTTTGAGCGATAGTCAAAGGTTGTTTCCTCTTTCTGATCTGCTAAACTTAATAGCAAGTGCCTTCACACAATTACCAGCTTAATAATGACAAATTTTAAGACTGCTCAAGATTAGGAATTTATCTCTGGGCCTTTTGAGTTCTCAAATGTAATCAGTTTAATTAGTTAGATGATGCCACCTTGAAGAATATTAAAATTCATTGAGCATTGGACTGTTCCTGCTCTCCACTTCAATTTGCTTTACTTCAGAAATGTGTTCTCAGTTGAGTGCTTCATTCCCAGTGAGTCATGCAATACTAGTAAATTTTAGAGATTATTTTAATGATTTCTAAATATTATTCTAAAGTTAAGGCTTATAGAAATAGCTAAGTTTGGAAACAAAAAAACTTTTGATTTGTTCCGTCCCTGGAAGAAACCTTTGTGTTTCCTGTTATACAGTTTCTTGCATAAACGGCTTCAATATTTATAGCTTTTTATAATGTCTGAATTCACACATCTCCTTTCTTGTTCAGCTGCACTAACTTACATGCTTGGAGGCACAAGGCATCGGTGAGTGTGTTCTCTTAGCAGTGGATCTCCTCATTCAATAATAGGTAGCTCTTCAACAGCGTTTGAGGTATAACACGATGGTAGAGCAGAATTCTTTTGAAAAATGCAGGTGTCCTTGTACTGAGTTGCTGTTCATTACTTAGATGAAATGCTTTCCTGTTACACTATTATTTCAAGCCTAAAAGGACACTGTCGAGAAGCTGAAAAAAGTAACACAATCTCTACACACAGAGTATAGGATACAAGCTGTATATAGAGCTTACAGATACAAGCTGATGATTTTTCCTCATTTCTTTCAGATACTTGAGCATATATATCTGCTGTTCAGGTAAAGTGAAGCTTTTTTCTCAGTTCAGGGATTAAAAAAGAGCTTAGGAAAGTTCTTCCTGGGTGGAGGCTGATGGAAAGATTAAGCAGGGTTTAAAGGTTTTCCAGTGAAGACAGGTATGTGCAAAGACATCAGAGTAGATTGGGTCATGTTGTGGGCAGACATCTTGTTCTTCTGCCCATTAGACCAAATGGATGGAAGTACTTCTTAAACCAGTGTTTTGGTAAACAGTGACACTTTGGTATGTTTTATTCCAACGGGTTTTGCTCATGGTCAGAAAGCAATATGTACATACAGAAGAAAATCTCTTGCAGGAATATTCGTAGTTTGAATGCATTTACTCTCCAATTGTAAGTTACGGGAAATTTAAATAATATAGTAGTACAAGATTGCTATTTACTGGTTTTGTAAACCTCTGCTATAAACTGCTGTTAATTCTGCTGAGCTCTTTAATCTGTCCCAATACGACTATTATTTTACATAGTTCCCAGCTACCTAAGCAGTCATTTTTCATCACCATCAAGATGCATTTCTCAGGCTTCCCTTTGGACCATGATGTCTCTAGTTCAGCTTCGCAAACTGGGAAGATACAAGTCCAGGGCCCAAACCTGCATGAAAGTTGTTTTTTCATGCAGATTATTTATCTCAGAAAAGAGTTAATAGTTCAAAGCCTGTATACCTTGTAATCACAGCAGGGTTGAGCATTATTTATTGCATTCTATTCAAAACATGCTCCTGAAATAGAATGATTAATTTCCTTGCAGGCTCATCAGTGTTCATCCTTGTAGTATCTTTGCAAGCTTTCTGAATATGTCTGAAAACATTTACATAACAAATCTCTGAATAGAGATTTTATCATTGTCTTTGAAGAAATAGAAAACACGCAGGACGCTGGCTATCTGAGAGTATATGGTTGTCTGTTTCATTAAAGGGAATTTTAAAAATTCAGCTTACAGATCGTACATTTATTGCAGATTTAACTTCACATATTTTGCTTACAACATCTGGAATTCACATAATAAGCAGCACAGGTAGCAACTAAATAGTCATGAGCAGTCTGGATGAAACAGAAGGCACAGGAGGTACCTCCATGGTTTCATTCCAGTGTTTTAGCCATGAGATTGTTTCTTCTTTTCCTGTAATTACCTGTGTCAACCATTATGTATCTTGCCACACTTCCAGGAAACAGAAAAAAGAATTTTGTTTCCAGTATCTTTCGTGGCACATTCCTGATGTGACCTTTGAAAGTAACTCTGTCCTGCTGATCAAAATGGTGAAAAAGTTCACCTTTCAAAACAAAAAACTTGGTGCTTGTTTCAGGAGGTAACAGTTTGTGTGGTTTGGGAGTGTTTCCTTTGCTAAGGAAACCACAACAATCACATTTCAAAATGAAATTTTGTTTCAAGATACAAATTGAAAATCCTTATGCTGTCTTGAAAACTTTCCCAGTTTTTTCCTTTTGAGAGTCCAGAGTATTAATGAAATTCAGTTGTGATTCCCCATGATAATCTCAAACTGTGCTTTGTGAGTAACACTATTATTGCAATATAACTCAGCTTGCTCAACTATGATGCACACCACGTCCAACCTGTATGCTTTCATTTTGGCTAAACAACATATTTTTCATTTGCATATATGACTCCAGTATTTTATTTCCTTCAACATCATCTGAAGTAGAAAAGCTGTGAGACTTCAGTCCACCAGAAACTGAGGTTTTATGGTTGTGGGTGTGTGCTTACGCTAGCCAAAGATAGACTGATTCCCAGCTGGAAGTATATAATACCATATCTAACACTAAGTATTATTTTTGCAGAAATGCCATTAATGCAGGCACTGAAGGTTACTTTCTGTGTTGTTTTTGACATGCAAATTATTTTAGCATAGAGAATAATTGACTGGCACACCTTCTTGCTAACTTTTTCTGCATTTCAGGATTTGCATGCAATAACTTCCTACTGTCAGGACATTATGTTAAAGCCACAGCATCTTAACCACCTTATTGAGAGTCTTCTTGCTTCCATGTATTTGTGACTTGTCCTGCTTAAAATCTGGAATTACTTAATTTTAGATAGTAATTATCCATACTTACTTGGCAGAAATCTGTAATTCTTGAAGGTGTTTTCACAGACTGCTAGAACCAGCCTTTAGACTAATGTGATGAATGTTATCCACAGCTTTCAAAGCCAGTGTATTTGTTGAGATTGCTGCCTCTCCCTCCTTTTGTAGTGTTTTCTGAGACACCTCTGTCAAGAAGCCCACACTTCAGGTGAGAGTTGACTGTTTTGACAATCCAGACAGTTTCAGGTAGTAGCAGTGTGTCTCTGAGGTGCTGAGACACCTTGGCTACCTGCTAGCTTCCAGAGTCAGAGACTTCTAGCACAGACACAAACAACTCTAAAAGGAGAGTATGCAAACTCCTACCTTTTCAGTCAGCTTAAAATATTGAACAACTGCAAAAACAAAACACTACTGCAAATGGCAGAGCTCCATCCAAATCTTGTATGTGGAAGGTGGCTCGTGTTGCTTCATCTGTCTCAGTACATACAGATTTTAAATTACCTTTCCACTTACCCAGCTGAGAATTAGTAGGTGTTTCGACTTTCTGTGATCCCCATAATTACCCAAGTGCCAGAGCAATACTAGAAAACAGGTAATACACATTTTCGTTATTTGATGGTGAATGAGCAGGAAGTATAAAAAGGTATTAAAATTTCCTTTTCTTTATGCACATGTGATTGTGATGAGGCTTTAGAGGCAGATTTTGTAAATCAATGTGTGTGGTACAAATATTTCTCCTCAAAGTAAGTAGCTCTAGTGTCTTAATCCAGAACTAAGAACTTATTTCTTCCAATATGCTTTATTTCATCTAGCTATATACTATTATCTCTTCTATTCAAGTAGTACCAGAAGGCAGTAAACCCTTATTTTTATTTTGAGAAAAAAATAAAAGAAGTTTTGCATCTAGTGGTGAGAAGAATACGGTGGGATGGGGGGTTTTAGGGGAAGATCCCAACTGAGAACTGGAGTGCTGCAGGATCTGAGTCTGTTGGGTCGGATCCTTTACAAAGAAGGACTTAACACATGCATTTATTGTGGATACCAGCAAGCAAAGCTTCTCAAAATACCATTGAAAACACAAATCCTGTAAAATTACTTGGAGACTATTGCCTACTCTTTCTGCCTAATTTTGCTGTGTTATCTTTTTTTTTAAAATTTATTTTATTATAAGTTGTCAAATTTCATGTTGCAATATAATCAGCAAAACCAAGTAGTAAACAACATGTGTTTTCTGTATTTGCATAACAATCTGTTTCTGCTTAATCCATTTATAAAAAGTCCTCTCAGAGACTTGAGGTGGACAAACGTATGTATATCTTAGCATCAAGGGACATAAGAATACAGAGAACAGGGAGAGGCTGTTGAGTGTCTCATCAATTTGAGTTCTCTGTACATGATCTTTTGCAGCAATAGCTCTTATAAATTAATCTAAGATAGGTGAAAGTGACCATGCATGCAGTTATCTGGGAATACTTACTACAATTAAACTCATGTACTGCTTGTCATGATGGTCTTCCAAGTGTGGGTAAGAGCTGTAGCAGAAGCACTGGAAATGGTAAGTGATCTTTTGTAATGGAACAAAGTAAAAATTCCAGGAAGGTGATGCACTGTAAAAAAGGAAGATAAAATAATACTGAGATAAAATAATAATCAGACAGTCTGGTTGCTTCATGAGTAAATGACAGTCAAACCCCCTTTGTATCCTTAGGTGGCAATTTAGAGTGTTGCCATAGCTATTAGCCATTCAGAAATAGGATATACCCGTCTGTCCTCCTAATTTCCAGAAGATGCAGGGAATGTCATAAATAATAATAATAATAATAAAAAGTAGGAAAATCCAAGAACACTCTCTGTTGAGAAGATGCCACTTTGAGAACATTCAGGCTGTCAACCAGGATGAATTTATGCTTTTTTACCAGCCAGAGACTCAGGACTGAAAGGATTTACTGTATATCTGGGCACTACCACCACCATCAAAACAATCAGTTTTAGAGTCTCTGCATCTTGAGCACAGATTTTCCTTGCAAAATAAAGGGTGCAAAATGTGGGGGAAAATTTACTTAGTGGAGATGTGAAGTAGGAGAAATACTAACTATCTAGAAGCTTGAGTTGAGGTTTCCCATATAGATTTTGTGATAACCCCTAAGGCGGAGAACAAGTGTTCCTTTACAAATGTACTTCTTTCTGAAAAACCCAGAAGGCAAGGGCAGAGCAAGTAATCTGAGCAAAAAGCTATAAAAGCATTTTCTCTGTCTCCAAGGATTTTGCTAGTGTCTGTTTCTCTTGAATTAGATCTTTAAGGATTCAGTCAGGGGGATGCAGAGATCTTGCTCTGCACTCAATATTCTTTTTTCTCTTCACTGCTGAAGTCTTTTTTTTTGCCCTCATCATTTTGTATCTGGTGACAGGAGGTGTCCAGGCAGGAACCTAATGAACAACATGAGAATGACCATGATTCTATTTTTAAAAACATCAAGTTGCCTTGCAAACACAATTTCCATTTAATACTTCATTTTTTTTCTCCCTGTCTTTTATTTTTTCTGTGTAAACAGCGGTTCTGCCCATCCAGCAGGAAGCATAGAAGGAAGGGTGGAAGGAGTCTGCATATGGTTAGCAGCAG
>NW_009952440.1:657590-668554 GCF_000747805.2 Chaetura pelagica
GGAATGGAGTTGAACGCTTACTTTCTTAGACGTAATCTCTGAAATGGGAGATTTTTGGGTAGTTTGGTGGACAGCTGTGCAGAAGTTTCAGAATTTGTTAGGATATAGTAATGTGACACACAGGTGGGAAATGGGAACAGGCAGCATTGCAAGGGCTACTGACTTCGAAGTCTGTTTCTGTTTCATGTCTTGAGACTAACAATTGCAAGCCTCAAGAACCACCAATTTGAGAAGATCTCAGAGAAATTTTTCCTTAAGACTTATTTTTACCTACCCATAATGAATTCTTCTTGGCACAGAAATGAGGTCATGACTTCAATTCAGAGATTTCTAACAATATAATTATTCAGATAATACATTTTAAAAAACAGGTGTTTCAGAATAAGTTTGTATTCATGAAGGGCAAGCAATGATTAAGCTATCACAGTAACATCTTCAGAGGAAAAATCCTTAGGTTTTCCAGGATTGGGTACAGTTGTGAGCATTCAGTCTTGTCCACCACAAGACAGAGACTAAGTTTGTGGAGGTGGTCTCTTTATCCTAAAATCAAGGTTTAGGTGTCTGGAAGACATGTTTTGGAGGACCATCAGGTTGCTGTGTATGTTGAAAAATGTTGTGAAGGCTAAATGTCAAATAATAAGACAATTTTTATGGTTTCAAACTTTTCATTTTTCTCAACACTGCCATGCTTTCAGTTACGAGCACATGAGAAAATTGTAATTAAGGGTCATATTCCTCACATGAAATGTTTGTTACCAGCAGCAGGTAAGAACCACAGAGATCAGCTCCTGCACCCAGAATTTTCTTACGCCTTGACTATTTATATCTGTCTTTCTAATTTATTTCCCAAAGACATAGGATCTTAGTAGCATTCAGTAGCATTATATAGTTCATTTTTTTCTCTTGGTGGTGGAAAACTCTTTGGTTTAATGTGAGTGGCTCTTGGCACATAGCGATAATTTTGAAACTTTCACCTAGACAGCTCTTAAAATGGAAGCTAAATCTGTCAGAAAACAAGATCAGTATGGATAGCAAAATAAAATCTGGGGAAATATATAGTCAGACTTCAAGCCTAAAGTGTACAAGATTTTTTTGAAAAAATGGAGGCAGCCGTTGGTATTGATCTGTCCAGAATTTCCATGATGACACAAATTAATTGACAGTGCTGGCATTTTTATTATTTTACATCTGCAAGAGACCTAAAACATCCTCCCTGTATGGATTTATCATCTTGATGTTATGGTGTGTAGCAGCAGATTTGATGTTTTAAAGAAAAAACAAGTAAAATGGGTTGTTTGTTTGTGGGTCTTCTAAAAATGTTTGAACTCCATACTGATCTGCCAAGTAGGAAGTTTTTTAGAAATGGATAAAATAAATTTTTCAAGCTTTCGACTTCATTGAATACTGGTTGATGGACCTGAAATCATCTGGATGTATTCTACATCGTGGTTTTACTACTTCTTAGGCAGATCTGCACACTTGGTGAGTGTTTACAAGGTTAATCTTTTTTGCACAGATCATTGGTTCAGAACTCTTGTGCTCTGGATTTGCCAGTTATGTCTTCCTCTTACTAAAGGCTTTTAACTGATGACCCCTTCCCTGCCACCACCCATCCCGATCCCCTGTTGTTTGTTTTGGGTTTTTTTGCATGGGGCTGGTATTGCTAGTAGAAGTGGCAAGCCACAAACAGTGAGACCACAGAAGAGTAAATTATTTCACCATCAAGTATTGGACTTCTGCCTCTCATTCAGTGGGTGTGATGTGAACTAACCCTCTTCTCTCTGATATCTCCTCTTCCAAAGGGAATGTGGAGCACTCCCTGGATGGCTGCTTCTTCTCCTGGAGACAGAAATACTATAGAATCGACTTACTTTCATTTCAGGAGAAGTAGTTTTTGAAAGATGTCCTTAACTGTACTGGAACAAAATGATTAGGAGAAAATCAGTGAGGGAAAGGTGAAAGTGGTATTAATGTAATTGTAAAGAAATGGCAGTGGCAGAGAAAACTAGATTCAGTATATTGCTTGTAAAAATGACTTCACTGTGCAAATATGCCTGTGTTCATAATAGTTTGCATCTTTGTTTTCTATCCATTGGCTGTGTTCCCTATTATATGTGCTGTTTGACTGCCTTGGAGTGTTGCACATCTGTTGAAATGAAGGCATATTTAAATGTGAATTAATGCCACCAATGCATTGCAGCTTCATGCAGTTCTAGGTTATTGTCTGCATATATCTTCATGTTTATGTGCTTTCTTGCAAATGGCAGATTCAAAGAGTGAAGTTAAATAGCAAGCATCACATCAAGCTGCTTCTGGTGATTTGTATGCAGCTGTGCTTGGACCAGTCATCTGAAGACTATTATAACAAGTGAAGAAACATTGAAAACTATTTTAGTGACATCACTGATAAAAATATCAATTCAGCAGAGAACTGCAATTTATTTATTGGCTTTAAAATCGGTAGTTCTTCTAGCAAGTACTGCAATCTGAATGCTGTTCCTGGCTGCATAGTTTGGATTTCCACTTGCATCCAGTGATTGTTACTAGAAGGCAGAAAAATTTAAACTCGCAAAATAATAGTAAAATGGGCCTTTTTTTGACTTTTTAGATAGCAGCACCTAAAAGCTTATTTTGACTGATAAAAATATTCCTCAAAGTCAAAGCAGTGTTGCAAAGATGGAGTGACACAGCTCTGAATCTATTATCTTAAGGAAGGTCAGGCATGTCGGAATTCTATCAAATGGGAATCTATGGAGAGGGATACATTTTTCATGCATCTGTTTTGAATCTGGGAGTTTTTGTGCATATTAACAAACAAATTTTTTTGATTACACCTTTATGACTTCTTCTTACCGAGCAAAGATTGGTTTTACTTGTGCAGTCACACCCGCATACACTTCTGTAGAAGTTACTTAAAAAAAAACCAAGAACTTGAAAGCACAGCAAACCCATGTCAGATTTCAAAGGAAATAATCCATATTAGAACATTTTTTAATATGACAGTGATAACAATAATTAAAACCTAGCATCAGCTAGACTGTTTTTACTTATGGTCCTGAGAAAGTGTTTATTATCAGAGGGCTCTTTTTGACCAAGAAATAAGAGGGGCAGGTGGACTTTTCTCAGGCAGTGTAGTGACTTATTTCCCTGGTATAACTGAAGGGAAGCTCAGTCCTCCCCCAAACAGAGTTGTTATCACCATTTAAATCTTGATATATCCCTGTGTAATGTATAGTCCCAATAAACTCTATACAGTGCTTAGTAGAAACTGCATTTACACGTAGATGAGAAAACATGCAATTTTATCCATCTAGGTAAAATGATGTTGTATATACATTTTAAGAATGTTTTTGAAGCTGGAAAGTTGACTCAGAATACAATCCAGCTGAGTAACTGCTAATTAAGCTGATTTGTGCAATTCTGGAAAGCTCCTAGGGAGTAGCTGACTAGAAGCTGTGGAAAACTAAAAATAGAGAAGTGAGTCCAATGTCATATGTTTAGCATATTTACGTATGGATAGGCATTGGTTCCAAGTAACTTGTGATTTTTTTATTAGAATACATAACTATTATAACTATTGAAAATGTTCAAGCTAATATTAATTTTCTTATTTTAAGAGTGATCTAACATTTTTGAACATGTAACATAAGTACATTTTATATGCTAATATTTGTATGTCATCTAGGAATTGCTGGTAAATAGATTTTAAAATAATTTGTATGGAACCATTTCTTATAAAGCATTGAATTTTATTTTTTTTTTAAATACACTTTTTCACATTAAAATAGTAAGAAAAAAGTTTATATCTAGTTAAGACTATATGTTCACCTTATAGAACTCTCACAAAGTTGCCACCCAGGATTTAATGGTAGATTGCGTTGTTATTATCTGTGTCCTCTTTTCTTTCTCACAGTTCTTCCCCAGTATTCTCAGTGGAATCTAGTCAATTACTAAAAGAGGAAAAATTGTCAAATTTGGTATATTCATAGACAACACATGTTGTTCCAATTAAAGACCACAAAATAGTGAGAAATGCTTCATTTGCCATTAAAGAAGGTGATTAACATCAAGTAGTTCAACATATTTTTCTGAAAACAGATAGCATTTAATTTTCTCTTTTTAGATGGTGTTAGATATCTAAATATTCAAATGTGGAGCTAGTTAATACCTATGTTTAATATAAATCTTAGATTTAATACTCAGATCTTCAGTTACCTAATCCTTTTACATCTTGCTCATTTCTTAGAAACTAGAAAGCATCTTCAACACAATTTCGGTGTTCAGGTAGTGAGACACTGGAACAGGTTGACCAGGAAACTTGTGGAAACTCCATCCCTGAAAGTGTTCAAGGCCAGTTTAGGTGGGGCTCTGAGCAACCTGCTCTAGTGGGTGGTGTCCTTTCCCATGCAAGGGGGTTGGAACTGGATGATCTTTAAGGTCCCATTCAACCCTAACCATCCTATAATTCTGTGAACACTCTAAAAAGTGGCAAATAATCTCTTCATTTTCAAGACAGCATGTACAGTTTACTAATTCAATATATGCTGAGCACCTGGAACCTGGTTTCACATCTATGCAATGTTTGTGTACATGTATGGATGTGCCCAAAATGAGTTGCACAAATGAATTTGGGGCATCTAGTTTAATAAATATTTGTTTTCTAACTACGGAAACATCAGGCAAAATTGAATCAAGAGAACACTCAGTATAACCTTTCATAGTGTGTGTGACAATGTAGTGATTGCAGGTTTTGATGCAGTTCTTCATTGTATCTTCATAGCTAAGTTATTCTTAAAACTTCACAAAACCTTATGGCCCATATGGGCTTACAGTAAATTTTGCTTATTTGGCAGTGTCAGATGTTTTTAGGATAGCAGTGGTCACCGCCGTGGTGCTAGGTGGAGGAGCAACCTGTGCTCTGCAACTTGTGCAGTACTTCATTTCTGCCAATGGATTTTGTGCAAATTGTCGATCTTTGGCTCAGTTCTGGAAGCAAGTTTTTGTTTCAGCTGTTGACTTTAGTTACTAAGTCCACAAATGCACATCTCAAGTAGGACTTGATGAACTACCATATTCCTTTTTTATCATAGCTGGTTCCTGCCTGTCTGTAACGAGCTGGCTTATCTGCAGCCAGATAATAAGGACAGCAATGTATATAAATGTAATACATATTTATTTGTTCTTAACAGTATCTATCTTTTACTCTGAAACTTTTGCTGATAGTGCACTGAATACTCACCTAAAAGATCAAATCCAAGAGAGAGCTTGAGACCAGTGGCTTGTTCAGCAAAGTCCTGATCCTACTCTTCTTCTGGTACCATATTTAAAAAAAAAAGAAATAAATCTAAGTTAAAGTAGAAAAGCAGTTAAGTTGTGCAGGTGTTCCTTCTTCCAAAACATTATAGGATAGAATTTTAAGGTTAGATGAGATGTGTAACACCTTAATAACGTGATGAAGGGACTCTGCCTGAACACTGAGCTGCTTTACAGGAAGATCATGTAGCTCACTGAGTCATTGTTGCAGTGCATTGTTGATATTTAATACCTGGCAAGCAATGTCGTGTGTTTTCTTACATCTCTTCCTAAGTTCACTGTGTGATAATGGGTCTTACTTCCACCAGAAAGCAACCATAAAATGGATGTAATATTTCAGGCTGGCTGAAGAGTAAGGAGAATTTGAAACAGTGGTAGCTTCTGTTATTTAGGGGGTTCTTCCTGGTGTATTGAAAAATGTGGAAAATCACTCACAATCAATATGAGACATTTTAAAGGTTTGTTGGGTGAGTAACCACTTCTGTGGTCGTATTATTAAAATTACGTCATATACCACTCAAAGAGGAGGATGAGGTAAGAAAGTCAGTCACAGTGCTGAGCATCCAAGTGTATATTTCTCTACCTTTAAAAATGGTCTTTTAGCTGTTCTGGTAGCACATATATCTTTGGATCAGTTCTTCATCTTGCACAAATATATGTAATGTCATCTTGAAAGAAGCATGGAAGTTTTCATTTTAACATGAGTAAATGTGATTCTCCATTCTCCACTGAATTTGAGAACTACAGATTCTCAACAACTGTTTTCTGAGTTTGAGCTGCCTAAATCTGTGCTTTAGTGCCAGTTTCACAGCAACAATGAGACACTTCTGATTAGAAGACCTACTTAATTCTCTCATGCATTTTTTTAAGTGGTGAATGCTTGTACAAAAGTAGCAAAAATCAGTGAGTGACATCTGTGGATTCTTCTGCAATAAGGCATGTAAAGTTCTGATATGCTAGCAGGGGCGGATTTCTTCATTCCCTTAAGGAGTAGCACTGTCACATAAATGTAGCTGTGTGTATTCTGCTGTGCATTTGTAACTAAAATGTTTTCCTTATAGGAAAGGCTCTGAGCTTGTTAATGCCATGCCTCAGTATTGTGGCATGCTGAGATATCATGTTGTTAATATCACACTGATGTGTCACTCTATCTCCTTTCTATTTTGCTGGGCTGGGGTGGGGGGTTGTTTTAAAAGAAGACAATTAAATAGCAGATTTATATCACTTGCATATTAATATAGTAAGTTTTTCAGAAGGTTATTTTCTCCAGTGTACTTGCATGCTCCATGCACATTCCAGGCAGCCTGTGGAAGTCTTCAGTTTGCAAAAAGAACTCAAGAAGTGCCGTTTACAGCAGATGCTGCAAAATAAATACTTAATCATAGCATTAAATATACAGTATTTGTATTTTTGAGTAACCTAGCTTTATGATTAAAGACACTGGTCCTTGAAATTCACTATAGGGAAATAGATTTGCAAAGGGGAAGAGGCAAACTTCAAAGCAAGCTGGAAAAATTTAGAATGGATAAAAACAGTCCAACTGAAATGTCTAGTGTAGAGTTCTTAAATCCATCCTGTATGTTTAAAGCCACGTCAAAACCTCATTAACTTTAATGAGACTTACAATATGCATTTGAGCAGATTGTCAGCTTGAGGCTCAAATTAATATCAAGTTGTTGTATGACAACTTACTAATAACATTAATCTTTCTATGACCTGTTCCGACAGGTTGTTTTGTGAAGGAGACAGGACTTCACGTTTTTTCCATTGAAGGAATTTTTGGCTTGCACCTGATTGCCCTTGGGAAAATATATCAAATTAAATCCTTGGGGCTTGTGGTGTCATCCTTTTATCTAGATATGGATCCATATGTGCGTTTGGCTGCATGGACATGGAGGTTTACTTTCTGGAAGACACGAAGGTGTCTGGTGCTTTGCATTCTTTATCTGCATTCCTACTGATTGACTGTGTTTGCATAAATAGCAAACGTGGAGAAATAAGTTTTGGTTTTCTCCTTTGGAAACAAAAAAGTTATTTGCTGCAGACAGCACAAGTCATGAGAAATGACCTGTTTGGCATGCTGCTAATGTTGGCTCAGTCAGCTGGACTGCTGTGCACCGAGCCTTTTTGTTTTGCTAAAAGCCAGACGTGTTTTCAAATAAAAATAAGCACTTGTAATTTGGTAGAAGCCTGTGCATTAATTGTGTAATGTGACACGTGAAACATGGTAATTGAATGAAAGATTCTACTTGAATTTTTGTAAATCAGTTTTGTTTTTTTTTTTGCAGAAAGTGATTTTGTTTTGCAAAACGTTGGTCTGCCTGAGGAGTTTTAATACTGGATGTCTTTGAAAGCCACAACTGTAGTCTTCCAAGAAAAGCAGATGGAAAGGGATCACTCCAACTGAGGAATTGCAGAGGAGGAAGAAAACATATTTACAATTATATATTGGATATTTCTAAATATATGCAAGTAACAAAATTTAATTGACATTATTTTCTCAGAAACTCTTAGCATTTGCTGGACAATGGATAACACCATGTAGTCAATGCCAAGACACCCTTTGTAGCTTTAGAGTGAAAGCAAACATGGGCCCTTTGAGGACCATCAATGAAACAGTTAGAAGTCAGGATATGATAATTCTACCCGGTTTTTCTATTGAGTTTTCATTTGGCCGTTTCTAAAATCTCTGGATCAAAATGAGAAGTGCTAACCTAAGTAACACATCAGTATGGCTGCTTGGGTGAAATAAGTGATTTGTCACAGCTGGTGGCTGCAAACTACAGCTTGTGAGTAAGAAAGAACAGCCAATAAGGAAAGCATTGAAGCAATGACAACTATCAATTATTTCATTTTAGTTCAACAGTTCCTCATTTCTTCTTATTTTTAATTGGTCAACCGTTTTTTTCCTGGTCATTGACTTGAATGGTAATTATTTAGATTTTTTGATCTCAAGAGAAAAAAATAATGGCTTCTGCAAATATTGTTGCTTTCCTCCTAGTTGCAGTTTCAGGAACATACTTGCACTACATACTTCATGTTGCTTCTAAATTTTAAAAATTTTTATTGTAAAAAAAATTAATTGCTGGCTTATTGTAAAGTAATTATTAAAGAGCAAGAACCCAGGAAGGTCTCCCTGTTTTAAGTGTTTACTGCTTGCATGTTACTGTGACTTACTTTGTATACCATTCCCTGAAGCTGTTACTTAATTGAATTGATCAAGCTGTTAGATAAGTTACGTTGTTCAGGAAGTTGATTTTTTGTTTGCCTCCTTGAGTGTTAGCAAATACTACAAGTAAATTTCAGAATTTTTATTATCTCTTTAAAAAAATCATACCTTTCATTTAAAGCATCTGGATTAGGTTTTTCTGTCCCTTTTTGTACATGGCTTCTGTCATACTGCTGCTTCTGCATACATTTATTTAGCACCAGAAAGGTTCAGTATATACATAATTCATTATACATCATCAGTGTTTCTAGTAAAAGCTGAAATTATAATAGAATGGTATTCTTTACCTTAAAGTTCTTGAAAAATCATAAATTCGTTCACATCATGTCTCTAGTTCATGAAGTGCTCTTCTAATTTTAAAAAGTGGAGTTCTTTTAAAGTAGCCTTCGTTATCTTTAGTTTCTTGATTTTATTTATGATAATTTTTGTTCTCCAAATTCACATAAAAGTTATAAACTTAATTTTATAAAGCAGACTACCAGACTTGAGTGGTTAATCCAATTCCCTGCATGTATTGAGCTATTTAAAGAAAACACTAAAACCTATAACATTTGGGATAGATATGCCTGATGAAGCTATGTGAGAGAACTAATAGCCATAGCATGCTTTCTCTGTCTTGCCTGACAAGGAATTGAGTCATACCCATTTTTCAGTTCTGGCAAAGTAGTGTTTGGAAGTTGTTCTCTTTGATTGGTTAGTTGATTATTTATTTATTTTTTTAGGATGTAGCATGGGCCTAATGGGATTTTTTTTTCTAATCCGTCAACACCATGTGCCAGTTGCTCTGTAAAAGAACACAACAGTCTTAAGAAATGTGATTGAAAGGGACAGTTAAGACAGGATCACCCAACAATTGGTGTTGAATTTATATTAAGCATGGAAATGCTTTTAGTGGAAAGAAGATATGTGTAAGAAAATACAATATAAATGCCTGATAATATACTATTTAGAAGTAAATATTGGGTAAGTGGAGTGAGAAGAAAAGGATATGATATTTCTCTTCCTGCCTGTCTTTTATGTTGGATGTTAGTGAGCAAGCTTTAAAAGAGCTGGTTTATTAACATTAGTAGCCCCTGCATGTCAGGTATCATGGATTGTCAGCAAGAATCTTTCACATGCAGTGAATAATACGTGCTAGATTATTTATTTATGCATCCTTGGTTATCTTTTAAAAACAAAACAAAATCTTAAAGCAGATAGAAGCTAGCATGCAAAATTAAATAGTTTAAGGGTTTCTACACCTGTATCCACAAATCGCAGTAAAGTGTGTTATGAGGAATTTCAAGTTTTAAGCTCATATGAAGTAGTCTGAATAGCTTTAAAAAGTAGTTAATATGTTCATCTCACATATCATGCTTTCATGGCTATCCTGAGGAATTATGAATTTCATCATAAATTACTATGATTCATCATACTAATCGCATTTCATCATAAATTACTGTGATTGTTCATTACTTCAGCTGTTGCTTATGTGTTTTTTGGACTTCACTGGAGATGCAATTACTTACAGAATGTCAGTTGTCACCCCTTATTGTATTAACAATAAATTAAATTTTGGAGCAGTTGCAATTACTTGTTTTTGCACTGGCTGTTCTTTGCAGAATTGAAATTTGGGTTAAACTAAGAACTTGAAAGTTCCCATAGCCTAAATCAAAGCCAGATGTTTGCATCCTCTAGGACCTTATTTGAATAGCTTAGGACAACATTTACATTGTCAGAAGCCATATAAGTATTTAAATACTATTAAAGTATTTAGTCATGTCTTGTCATAACGCTGTTTCTGGTAAAATTCAGAGGTTTTATTAATTCAAATGATAAGTAAGATTCCATGAAAATTAACCTAGCAATTTATTTATTTGTATTTATAATACTATTAGATAACATTTTGATTGCTATGACAGTTTACATTCTTTACATAACAGCATTCTTGTCATTTAATGAATATCTCAGCAAGGTGATAGTCTAACCAAAATTTCCTTCCATCCTCATTTTTTGTTACAGTAGCTCTGAATTAATAACATCAGCACAAGTTTAGAGTGAGATTTATTTTTTTTCCCCAAAACTGAAATGTGGTAATGGTAATTTAATGTCAATTTAAAGGGAGAAATACTGTTTTCCAAATAATTTCCATGTAGGACTTCATGCTGACTATGCATGAGGTACATTGAGTGATATTGAATCAAAAAAAGGAAAATGCATCAGCTGAATGAATGTGATATTTAGCTTCATTTTGTGTTACAACAGCATTCATAGCTCTGCCAGTAGAGAATCTCAAGTTTCCATTTCCTAAAAAAGACTTTGAAACAGCTTCTGTGTAATAAACTTGTAGTTTGATTTTTAAATGTTTTTAAAAAATAATCCTCATTGACCTTTTAAAGGAACAGAGAGAACATTATCTGTTTTCAAAAAACAGACACTTTGG
>NW_009952440.1:668669-686793 GCF_000747805.2 Chaetura pelagica
CTTTCCCTAATTATGGGCCATATAATCCTGTTTGATTTTCGCTATGGAGAGGGTGATAAGAACAGCAAAGCTATTAATTGGCTGAAAATTTTTTGGTAATCACAGTTTGGCTTATCGGATGTCATCTTTTACTGCCTTCTGATTTTTTTTTTCCTTTTTAATTTCAATGTGCTTGAAGAAAAATTGAGATAGGACTAGAGATGAAAGAGATGTGTAAGGGGTGAAAATTATGCAGTTGACTCATGGTGTGAGACATACAGAGGGATTATCAAAATAATATTTTTCATAATTTAATGTTGTGGCTGGCAAGCATCCTTGAGGGACTGAAAAAAATGGCCAGCTGCAAATATGGTGACAAGGCAGCATGGCAGAGCTGGAACAGGAGGAACAGTTAATCGAGTAGGGAATAGCCACGAAGAACGCTTTTTTTCCAGAACTTACTGGGAACTTCAAAATTAAGATAGTCTATGTTTGTTACCCTGTGTTTCCAAGCTCCCCTGTCATGAAAACAAATATTGTTTTATGTGTGCTGCAATTCCAGAAGGGAAGCTTGGGTTAGGTGTAGGTATTTTCCTTCATCTAGCTTTTTTTTGGTGGAAAGTCCAATTACTGGCCTATTGTAATTGTCTGAAGAAAACACCTTAGATGATAGCATGCAGGACCCATGCAGAAGGGACTGAGTTACTTGTTTGTCATTGTTAACTGAAGTAATAACCTGGGCTTTGTTATAGGTTTCCCTGTTCAGCCAAGTATTTGGTTTATTTGCTCTAAATATATGCTTAGTTACACTTGCAAGCTTCTTGTTTTCTCTGTGATAAGAAGATGGGCTTAATTATTTTCCTCCCTCCACATTTACTCCTTTATCAACCCAATGACTTCGATGACATTTTTCACACTTTATTTTCTACAAAGACAGATAAAAATCAGTGCTTATATGAGTAAGTATGAGAAGTGCATGTCCCTGTATACATTTTGAAAGAAAAAAAAAAGTAGGATTTGCGTTGCACACTGAGAAGGAGTTCTCCTCGAGTTTATTCTCAACTGAATAAACATCCTAATTATTAGTTTGGTTAATTAATTCATCAGGCTGTAGCTTGTATATACTCAACTAAGGAATAATTAACATGTCAGCGGTGTATCCCCAAAGCCTTTTTTTTGTTAATTTTTTTAATACATTTGCCCATGAAGTGGAAAGTAACAATGAGCTTAGATGTCTTATCATGTATAATCAGCACTTCCTAAATGTCATGGTAGTAGTGATTTTTTTTGGAACTTAACATGAAAATAAATCCCATGATATTTGTTAATTACTGGAAAAAAAAAAAAAAAGTCTCACAAGAGTATTATTATTAAAAAACAAGATTCAAGACAGTCTCACAAACTGTGTAGTCAGATTTTTAGTCTCACAAGTAATCGAAACACAAGCTCTGGCTTCTTAGTGCATTTCATATTTAGAAACTGAAGATACCATGACTTCTCTGAGTTTCTTAACATGCTAATCATGAAATTCCGAGAAAGCCCTGGAGGAGAAATTGTTATTTCACACCTAGCATCTCTTGCCTTGACAATGAGAAGTGACAGCATTTCTTTCACTGTAGCATGTTCCTCTGGTCGCTGGTGGCTTGACAATAAACTGTGCACAACCCATGGGCTGGACTCTCTAACATGTGCCTCTGCTGAAGGCCAGGAGGCAGAGACAGAAACCATCAGTCTATGCAGTAGACTTTGTTTGTGTGTTTCTCAGGAAATTATCTGCGTCACCACATATTTGTATGGAATATGTGCTCAGATCACGTATGTATTTCATGAAATCACAAGCTGTTTTGGGTTGGAAAGAACCTTAAAGATCCTCTAGTTCCAACCCCCTTGAATGAGGAGGAACACTTCCCACTAGACCAGGTTGCTCCAAGCCCCATTCAACCCAGCCTTGAACACTGCCAGGGATGGGACATCCTCAGCTTCCCTGGGCAACCTGGGCCAGTGTCTCACCACTACAGAATTTCTTCCTGATTTTTGACCCAAATCTTCCCTCTTACAGTTTAAAGCCATTCCCCCTCATCCTATTACTCCATGCCCTTGTAAAAAGTCCCTCCCCAGCTTTCCTGTAGCCCCTTCAGGCACTGGAAAGTGCTCTCAGGTCTCCCTGGAGCCTTCTCTCCTCCAGGCTGAACAACTCCAACTCTCTCAGCCTGTCTTCAGAGCAGAGGTGCTCCAGCCCTCAAATCGTCTTTGTGGCCTCCTCTGAATTTGTTCCAACAGCTCCATGTCCTTCTTGTGTTGGGGGCTCCAGAACTGGACTCAGCACTGCAGATGGAGTCTGAGAGAGTGGAGCTGAGTGGGAGAATCATCTCCCTTGACCTGCTGGCCCCGCTTCTTTTGAAGGCATTTTGCCAGCCCATGCTGAGCTTCTCATCAACCATCACCCCCAAGTCCTTCTCAGGGCTGGTCTCGATCCATTCATACCCCAGCCTGTATTAATATTGGAGGTTGCCTCAGCTCATGTGCAGGACCTTGCAGTCGGCCTTGTTGAACCTTATAAGGTACTACCTCCAGTTCTATGTTTCTCAGCAGAGGAAAGGCATGAACCTGTTGGAGGGAGTCCAGAGGAGGGCCGTGAGGATGACCAAAGTCTCTCTGCTCTGGAGACAGGCTGAGAAAGTTGGTGTTGTTCAGCCTGGAGAAGACAATGCTCCAAGAATACCTTGTTGCAGCCTTTCAGTATTTAAAAGTGGCTTGTAAAAGAGATGGGGACAAACTCTTTGGCAGGGGCTGTTGCTGTGTGACAAAGGGTAAAGATTTCAAACTAACAGAGAGTGGATCTAGACTAGATACAGGGAAGAAATTTTTCACTATGAGAGTGGCAAAAGAGAGGTGCAGGTTTCCCAGAGTGGTGGTAGATGCTTGCTCTCGAATTGTTCAAGGCCAGGTTGTATGAGGTTTGGAGCAACCTGCTCTGTTGGGAGGTGTCCCTGCCCATGGCAGGGGATTGCAACAAGGTGATCTTTGAAGTCCTTTACAACCCAGAACATTCCGTGATCCTATGAAGACTGAGACTTTCCCAGGAGGAAATTAGGACACTCTTAAGAGGTGTTGTCACCTATGTCCTGGGATCTCCTTTCATTCTGAATAATGAGATCTTTTAGACTTGCTTTGTCTTGAGAAATGGCCTATTCAGATTCTGTACTTTAGTCAGTCGTTGCAAAGATGAGTGTTTTATACTTTTGCTTCTGTTTTACCTTCATCTGGAATCTAGACCTGCACAGTAACAGTGAGGAGCAGGGAAAAAAACAAAACGAAAGCAAGGTAACAGAAAGCATCCAGACACTTTCTGTATTTGCTTAAGAGAGGAAAAATCACAGTTAATGCTCTATAAAATCTATAGCTTTCATTATGTATAGCCTGGATAGCATCATAAAGGTGCTTGATATATTGTTAGAAGAGGAATGTAGGGAATATCTGTCACTTCTCCGTTTGCCACAATAGCAAGAAATATTGGAGATAGAATCATAGAATAGTTTGGGTTCTAAGGCACCTTTAAAGGTTCCAATCCGTTAAACATAAGATAGAGAAATAGAGTTGGGATCCATTTCCTCTTAACTACCCCTTCCCTTCTGGTCTGTTAATCTCTGTGTGTAGCAATGGAGAACAGGAGAACCAAGCTTTCTCTTCCTTCAAGAGGGTCTCGGTTTCCTGTTTTCTGATGAAGTTGTTCTCATTGTTCAGATGCTGATACCAGAGGAAAGGGGAACTTTAATATCTACAGAATATGCGTTACTCATAATAAAACGGGTCTACCACCAAGAGCCAGGCACAGTGCCTCAGCAACCTCTACTGCTTAATTTTTTATCGTCTCCTTGGTGTAAGTTTGAGGTACAGCAGCTCTTGGACACTGCGTGTTACAGTCTGGAGGATGGTGGGATTTAAGGACTGGGTAGTAGACAGATGGGATGAGTCACCTATGTGGAAAGAAATTTGTGGGCTTCATAATGTTTTTGTGTTTCTTTTGTTTTGTTTCTTTTTTTAAAGATTGCCATAGGCAAAGATGTCTTTGTTGGTCTTACACACTCTTCTTAATAAACATTGTTTTGTTCTGTTCAGTCAAATTTGTGTTGCAGCAAGAGCAAGATTTCTTACAAAAGTTGATCAGTAAGCTTTGGACCTGTTCTATTAGAAAATACCTCATTATTTAGTACTAGGTACCTGATAGATTTATGAGGAAGTGGAGTATTATGGAGATAGTGATAATTTTCCTATTAAAAATAGAAGCAGTGCAGTACTGTGGGAAATAGAAGCTCATGCAACTTACACTTCATGCTACTGAATCGATAAGGATTTTCAGGAAATTTTTACAGCTGTGATTTTCAACCAGTGATTTTGAAGATAAACACAAATGTCTCCAGCACGGACAAATACTGTGCTTTATCTGTTTTTACTTTGTGTTAACTATTTTGTAATCAAGGTTTTATGCTCTAATGTACATACTAATATGTTTTATCTAGAAAGACCTGTTGTCTTCATTGCACTTCTGAAAGTGAAACTTAGCAAATTGACTTCATGCTTACTTTTATTGATTTATGTCACATTTCAAGAAAATAGAAGATTGTAGTGGAATGCAATAGTGTTTGGCTTTGATCTATAATTATTAAAGATTATTTCTGTTGTGATGCTTTGTAGATTATTTTCAATAGCTAAGCTTTTCCATCAGTGTTGTTAGGCATGTTTGGCGGTTGCTGCAAGGAAAATACTCGTATTGCATTGTCTTCCTTTCAGTCATCTGCCAGGATAGATGTATAAAGAACAAGGTTGCAAAATACTGAATTTTTTGTTTGAAGTGCCTTGTCTCAAAGTGTGTCCTGATGCTTTGAGCGCAGCTTTCATAACCTAAATCACATTATTTCTGAGTAACATAGTAGTAGATTTTGGCAAATAACTTCATCTAGAGAAAGAAATGTCTGACCTCTTTCAGGCTTTTTTTTTTCAGATAGCACTAACACAAATAGAAAATAAGTGTTTTCTATTGATTTTTCTGAATTGTCTTACATATGTCTTGCAGATTTGATTTCAGCCAGACTAGCATGAGCCATTTATAGCAATTTCTGGTTTAGTAACCTGGCAATCAGAAATACTAGTGAGACAAAAGCCACTAGAACACACTAAAGGGCTCAAAAGTTTCTAGATACTTGATAAAATAGTAGCTTTAAACAACTTAGAAAGAAAATTGCAGCAAATAAGTAGCAAGTGGAAAGTCATAAAAGGCTGTACACAAATTGAAATCCAAATGCTACCAACTGAATGAGTTTCAAAGAAAAACAAATTGTGCTAAAAAAAGGAAGAAACTTATGAGAAATAGACAATGTGGTTTAAACATTGCTGGATTAAAAACTCAATGAGACAGGACATTGGAAGAAAGGGTAGAAGCAACACTACAAGGAAATAAAATCCTAAGGAATTGTCTTAAGAATTGTTTTGGTGATACAGTGTAATTAAGTAATGGAGAGAATGATTAAAATACTGCTTCTGTTGGAAATATCAAAAAGGACTAATGCCATCAAATTAATGGAGTTACTTTGGACTTGGACAAGATTGATGCAAGTAGCATTTGGATTTAAACTTGCTCTGCTGATGTTATTAGAAGTTGTTGTGTAACAGCTCCTGACATAGAGATCTTGAACACCAGAGGTCTGATCCAGCTCTTTGGAAGAGTTTTGCTTTTAACTTCCCTAGGAGATTTATTAGGCCTTAAACCTGCAGCAGTGCCAAGTGTTATGCAAATAATGCTTTTATCATTCAGGATGTTCAACTCTGCTGTGTGTTATGTGCTCCTTCTCTTTGCTGGTAATGAGGCAGAATAATCAGGAGGATCACTGCTTGGGCCCTGGCTATGTGTCTTGTGCAAAACAGCAGCTCTGCCTTCAACTCTGATGGGGAGGAAGCCTAATTTAGAGCAGGGATAATGTCCTACCTCTAGAGTGGCAACTAAGTATACATATGGGACAGTGGACTTGAGTGCACACTCAGCACATTTCCTGATGACACCAGGCTGTGTCCTGTGGTTGACACTGAAAGGAAGGGAGGGACCTTGACAGGCTTGAGGAGTGGGCCCATGCCAATCTGATGAAGTTCAACAAGGCCAAGTCTAACATCCTCCACATGGGTCAGAGCAAGCCCAAGCACCATTACAGGCTGAACAAAGAATGGATTGAGAGTAGTCCTGAGGAGAAGGACTTGAGGGTGATGTTTCATGAGAAGCTCAACATGAACGATCAATGTATGCTGGCAGACCAGAAGTCAAACCGTGTTCTGGGCTGCATCAAAAGACTTGTGGACAGCAAGTCAAGGGAGGTGATTCAAGGAATTGTTCAAGGCCAGGTTATATGAGGTTGGAGCAACCTGCTCTTGTGGGAGGTGTCCCCGCCCATGGCAGGGGATTGTAACTAGATGATCCTTAAGGTTCCTTCCAGCCCAAACTATTCCATGATTCTGTGTAACTGCTTTGTGGTAGGCAGTGGCCTGGGACAGCTTGGTAAAAGGAATCTTTTCAGAAAGTTAGTTTGAGTTCAAAACAAAGAAATGGCAGCAGTTAACTTGTTGTGATTTTGGTCAGAAGCATGTGCAGGGCTAGTGGTGATCACTGGAGTTTGATAGGGGAGAGATCAGTAGCTATTTAAAAAATAATATCTAAGCCTGTTGTTGGATTAAAAACAAAACAAAACAAAAAACAGTAGCAAACACAGCTACATCATGCACAAAATAGCAGGTGATTTATTTAATGAATGCCACAAATAGAGGGAAGAGGAATTCCCTAATGAGTCTCTGGGTTATTGTTAATAGCTTTGTTTGAGAAGAAATATGTTGAATTTCAAACTCAACTGTTGTATTCTCTTTATCAGTCTTTTTTTATGGTAGTCCCTTTGTTTGTCAAGATCAGGCAGTAGCAATTGTGCACCCACAATATCTCCTTTATATTTCCTGTCACTGAATATTGAGGCTTGTCTAATCACCTGTTTGTGCTGTTTGTTGTTAGCATAAATTACTGGATACCAATGGGAAACAAACAACAACAAAAAGTAAATAAGGATTTGTAAGTTAGAGCATGGCATTTGAGTCAGGAAGTGGTTTGCATTTTGGAGGAATGAGAGAAAGAAAACCAAATTAAATTTCTTTCATGAACACCATTGGATATAAATTGATGTAGAAGGGCAGAAAGAAGTAGGAGACTGGTGGTGATCTTGCCCTGCTGTATAGATCTTGCCAGTCACTGTGGATCAGCAAAATAAGCTGCATGCAGACCCTCAAATTGTACACTTCTGCACTTAAAGCTTTGTAGTCCTTATTTTTGGTAGGTGTTCTGACAGAAGAATTTATGGCAAATTGAAAGACATTATTTTTAAGTACCTTCTATATAATAGAGATGGCATTTGAGAAGGAGCAGTTGTTCTCATTAGAAGGCAAGCTTTACTTCTCAGGAGTATTCCACAGAATATTTTTATGTCAGCAACTGTTGATTTGTTGAAACTGTAAGGCTTTGTAGATGTGTAATACTTCATTTTTTATTAGGAAGTGTTTTACTATCAGTATCAGAAACTCAAATGTCTCACAACAGTGCACTGGATTTTCTTTTAAATTAATAATTAAATTTTAGATTATTTTAAAATTTTATTTTATTTTTAGAAACAAATTAATAAGATCCACCATCTGAATCCCCAACCAAAATTACCATATGTAATTACTGATAGTTGAACAATAAACTCAAATACAATCATGAATTGTGTATTTGGAAATGTTAAACAGCCCAAGCTTTTTCAAATTATGCTATTTTTGCATTTTGCAGGTTTAAAAACTCCTTGGAAATGATAAAAAAATACATAAATACCATGTAAACCCTTAGAATTTAAACTAGTTCTCTATCTGGATTAGTCTTTTTAAAAATATTTTTTCTGTGCTACATGTATCCAATGGCTTGAGCAGCCTTCCACAGTAGTATCTTAATGCTTTGTTTTAAAGTGCAATAAAATTAACCTACTTTTATTGAAGACTTAATTGAGAAATAAAATAATAATTTTTCATATTTTGGACTTGAAGGTTTCTGTGGTTTTATAGAATTATATTTGTTGGAAAAGACCCTTAAGATTGTCACGCCCAACCGGGCACATTGCCAAGTCTGCTACTAAGCCATGTCCCTCAGCACTGTATCTATATGGCTTTTAAATCCCTCTGGGGATGATGACTCCACCACCGTCCTGGGCAGCCTGAGCCAGGGCCTGACAACCCTTACAGTTACGAATTTTTTTTTCCTAATACCCAATTTAAACCTCCCCTGGTGCAGCTTGAGGCTATTTCCTCTTGTCCAGTCGCTTGTTACTTGGGAGAAGAGACCCAACACCCGCAATTTTAGTGTCCATTAATGTTTTCCAGTCACGCCCAACCGGGCACATTGCCAAGTCTGCTACTAAGCCATGTCCCTCAGCACTGTATCTATATGGCTTTTAAATCCCTCTGGGGATGATGACTCCACCACCGTCCTGGGCAGCCTGAGCCAGGGCCTGACAACCCTTACAGTTACGAATTTTTTTTTCCTAATACCCAATTTAAACCTCCCCTGGTGCAGCTTGAGGCTATTTCCTCTTGTCCAGTCGCTTGTTACTTGGGAGAAGAGACCCAACACCCGCAATTTTAGTGTCCATTAATGTTTTCCATTCTGGATGAATTTTTTTTTTTTTTTTTCTGAAGGTGATGGGGATGTAGAATTAAGTTTTGTGTACTTTACATGTTACACCATTATGTACTATATATGCATATGTGTATGTGTAAGTATATATAAGATTAATGTTATATTAGTGTAGTGCTAAGATGATACAAATTCATGAGGTAAACACCTCATTCTTACTCTGAAAAAAATTACAGTCTTCTGTTGTGTGGCATCCAGTGTTTACAGATGGCAAGAATGTGGAAAGTGGAAAAAGATCAGGAGGAACTGATGTACAGCGTCAAAAGTTTATGACTTCAGTTGTACCTAATGAAATGCAGTCACCTTCCTTACTTTGTTCCTCTATACTTGAAAAAATGCGAGTTTGTTTTTTTTATATTCATTATATGTATATTAATAATTTCAGTATTTACACCTCCTTTTTTAGTATTTTTTCTTTCCTTTGGTGTTTACTCTCTGCCTAGTGCTGTGTTTTTAAAAGTATATGCTCTGCTTAACAGAGTCAGGACTCTGTTAAGTGCCAGAAAACAGCAGTTGTATGTCAAGCAGTACGTCATGGATGTCCTATGCGTAATTAACCACTCAGAATCATAGAATCATTAAGGTTGGAAGAAACTTTCAAGATTATCATATCCAACCATAATTCAACTACCACAACCACCAAAATATGTCCTGAACCTCTTGAACACCTCCAAGGATGGTGACTCCATCACCTCCTTGGGCAGCCTGTTCCAATGCCTCACCACTCTCTCAGTAAAGAAATTTTTCTTAACTTAAACCCAATTTCTCTCCTCCTATCACTAGTTACATTATCATTACCTGGAAACAATTAATAAAGCAAAGCTGCAGATAAAATGAAAAAAATAGCAGGCCAGTTAAACAAACCCTGAAACTTTCAAGATTATCATATCCAACCATAATTCAACTACCACAACCACCAAAATATGTCCTGAACCTCTTGAACACCTCCAAGGATGGTGACTCCATCACCTCCTTGGGCAGCCTGTTCCAATGCCTCACCACTCTCTCAGTAAAGAAATTTTTCTTAACTTAAACCCAATTTCTCTCCTCCTATCACTAGTTACATTATCATTACCTGGAAACAATTAATAAAGCAAAGCTGCAGATAAAATGAAAAAAATAGCAGGCCAGTTAAACAAACCCTACTTTTTATTTTTCCTACTGATTAGGTTGGGGTGGGAGATGAGCTTTGTTTTCGGGTCTTCTTAAGACATTTTTTTGTCTCTGAGATGTTGAAGGGCAGGTCAATGACTTGGTGCTGAGATCAGGAGCAATTATAGTGCACTTAAGTTATCCAGGTCAGATATTTTGGTTGTCTTGTGATGCCAGACAAGAAACTGGTGGTTAAAGGAATATTTGTCTATATTCAGAAGCTGAAACGGAACAGTTATTAGCTTTATCATCAAGGATCTATATGTACCATTATTAAAATAACAGTTAAGGTCCCTCTTAAAATATTGTGTACTAAAAGCATCACATTCTCAGTGACTCCATTAGTGAATAACTTTGATTTATACTGTTCTTTGCTGCACCTTTTTCTTTCTTAGGCTTACTCAATTACTATCCCTTGATTTTAATTTTCAAATCTTGATCCATACCAAGCAACAAGCAGCAAGGGCATTCAAGTGGCTGACCGTCTTTGTTTGAGGTTGGTTTAAAATTTGCACTAGAAAATAAAAATAAATGTAAAAACTATAATTTGTTAGTGCAGTGTGGCAATACTGATATAAGGTTTTGACATACACGCATTGTTTTCTTACTTAACATTCTGTAAACCATCAAATAGTGAAGTGTTTTTTAAAGTCTGAGTCAGCCTGTGAAGCACAGCTTTGAGTGTCTGGATGAAAAACTTGAGAAAGCTGCAGATCCATTAGGCTAATGGTCAGGGTTGCTGGTTGCTTATGGTCACGGCTATGGTGCATGAGTGAGTACAATTCAGATGTGCATGAAGCAGTGGTGACCATCAAACAATTTTACACAATCCAGTTTACCACCTTGGCTAAGTCCTTGGCTTAGGTGTCTTTGTGTCATATGCTCTCAGATGTTCACACTTCAGTGCGCCGTTAGATGCCTTTAGATATGTTGTTTCATCTAATTTTATATTGTGTTTAGGAAAAATCTAAGGCTAGAAGAAGACTCTTTAACAAGCAACAACATGCTATACAGTCTATACAGGAGTCTTCATATGTACAAAACTTAAAGATTTTATTCTATTTCTGAATAACTACATAAATGAAGTAAAAATTGCATCTGTCCGTCTTTCCAGAGACCCTTCACAAAAATTACTGCAAGGGTTTGCATCATTCATCCATGTATCTCACATGTTACTGCCAGCTGCACCATCCGGAATAAACAGAATCACTTCTTTATGGTAGCTGACAGCTGTAATATCCTTATTATTTAATGTCTTTCACAGGAGGGGCACACATCTTCATTATCTAATTGTTATGCTGGGTGCAATCAGTAACGTCACCTTCCTGTAATGTTAGAAAGAAAATTATGAAAACCAGCAATACTGTTGTGTCTCCTGAAGTGACATGTATTTTTTGATGGGGACAGAACTTCTGAGGTGATAGATACAAATATCAGTGTGGCAAAAAAAACCACAAACATTAAATTAATGCAGTAAGATCAGCTAATTATAAAAACAGAAACTTACAGAATATTTTTCTTTATACCCTTTAGCTGCAGGCGTTGGCATAATAGAAGAACTCGTTGTAGAAAATGTTCATGTAGGAAAGACTGCTTAGTGCCTACGTGTCTCTTAAAATGGTCATCCAGCATGCTGGTGGGCTTTGGAAGTTAATCCCTTGATTGCCTCCACATCCCTCAGTTACTTTGCCTCTGCCTGCAGAGGAGTTTTGATGGGCATGAGCTGGATTCATTCCTGAGGACGTGGGACTAGAAGTAGGACCGAAGTGGAGACCCTAATAGTTACCTTAGGGTCTGTATCAATGACTGATCATTTGGCACCTTCAGATCACACAGAGGAGAGTGATTAAATCCAGAACAAAATCCACAGTCTTCCTATAATGTAGATAACAGAAGCCTGAGTGCTACATGCTTTGAAATACTTGTCTGCTGACATTGTGCCAGGCTATTTTCTAATTTAGACATAGCCAATGCTAACTGCTTCACATGGTGTATTTCAAATATGTTTTGCAGTTTGGAATATTGCTTGAAAGCAGGAAATATTTCTTCACTTTCAGTATATTTTCTGAAACTGCTGATGGAGGTGAATGTGTATGTATGTTTTTATAAATGCACATATTTTTATATATATGCAGACATATATTTATGGGGTTTTATGGAATGTACTTGGTAATTACATGAATTTTCAATATTTTGAAAAATAAGTTATAAATTTGCATGTTCTATATTCCAGATGCCTAACTTGGGAGATTAGATGCTGCCCATTTCTTCAGTGGTGTTGACATCTCTTGTAGAAATGTGACTAAATAAGGATATAAAAAATGAGTATTAATTAGAGATTGATGAATACTTTTCAAAGTATAATGAGAGTATGTTTAGAATTCATATTGGTTTAAGGTATGTAATTTTGGTGGAGATAGGAGGATGTTATGAAGCAGTTTTAAAAACTGTTAATTACGACTTTTTAATTGCTCAGCTTTCAAATTTTTATTTACTTAGGATGGGGAAAGATAAATTCACCAATGCTAAGATTAATAATTGCCTAGCAACCAGTGCCTGAATATATCCGGTATAGGGCAAACAAAGGGAAAGTAAAACACTTTCATTTCCATATATATAAAGTATATCTAAGTAGGGAGATAAAAATATGTGTTTGCATGTGTACTCACAGGCACATTCCAGTGCTTCCAAATCGCTAACCTCAAAAGCTATGGAGCATTAAAAATAGAAATGGAAAGGTAAAACTGAGATGTGAAGTGTGGATGAAAACTGGGAATATTTCTTTGGAGGTGATAATTTCACAATAAGTGTTGGGTTTTTTTTAAACCATCTTGCTTCACTGATGAAGTGAAAGCAGAAACTGGAAATAATGGCAGTCAATACCAGTAGGAATATGGGTACCTGAATGCTCTCAGTTCATATGGAAGAAGTGAAAGGAAGATTTTACCTGTTTAGAGAAATTCATAAACACTTAAGATTTTATTTTAAAGGGCATCCATTGGACTGTGCTGCTGATTTGACTGCATGCATGGATTTTCTTTCCATGGAAGGCAGAAGATGGGCAAGAGAGAAGCTGGTATGTGTGGTTGTTTCCTGATCAGGGGTCTGAGCCATTTCCAGAGCCTAGGAAACCATGAATATTTTGAAGACAGATTTAGGAAGAGCTAATGATCAAAAGGCTCATTGTATGTTAAGTCAAATAAGAAATCTAGATCCCTGTAGTGGCCATCTGATGGTCTTGGATATAGAAGTGAAGCCTACTAGCAGCCTCCAGGAGCCCAGGCTGATTTTTGATAGGAGCCAGTGAAGCTCTGTTGGGAAATGTGCAAAACATAGCAGTTTCTAGAAAGAAATGTGAATATTTTATTAACTGGGAAATTTCAAGTGAACATCAGCTAAAAATTTCCTGATCAGTTTTGAAAACAAAAGACAACTGACTGGAAGTTCTAATTTATTCCCATCGTGGCTTGGCAGGAATACATTATATGTATGTATATAAACTAATGGAAGTTTTAATTGAACAGAACAACTTAATGGAGGGACAGTTTAGCCTAAGTACCTTGTACTGAAAGTCTCCATTTAAGCTTTTATCCTTTCCCTTTTAATAAACCTCTCTCACCCTGTAGATCTGAACAGGTGCAGAAATACAGGTTGATTCACGTGAGTGTTAGTGAGTGGTAAATCATTGTACAGGCACAGCTGAATGACAGATTAAATCAAATGGGTATGTGCAAGGAGTGCTGAGGTAATTTTTGCCAGCTGTCTTGAGCATGCAAAGAGAAAATATAATGAAGGCTGTGTCGATGGGGATTAGGGCATCTTCGTTAAAGGTCTTTATCAGCTATCTCCCTGCTGTTAGCTGAGGCTGGATGCTAGCATTGGTGTGCTACTGGTCCCATGAGCTGATCAGTTTGGGGGAGAGCATCTCTTTTCGTTTGGTAAAGCAAGCTGTCTCAATTGATGACAGCTTTCCCCAAATCCTTGCTACAGTGTGTGCATGAAAAGTTGTAACAATGTTTAGACTTGCTTTATATAACCATATTCTTCCTTTAATCACTTCTGATCCGTTTTTTGGTAATAAAGATTTGAAATGACAGGAATAGTTCATCTTTTTCCCTGCAGAGCCAGTTGGCATAGAAATGAACTCTCCACAACCTATGAAAGAGAGAAGAGTTTACTTTTTAAGCTGTTTTCTGTTTCTGCTTGTATTTTGTATTGTCAGACATCAGAAGGTTGAAAAGTGTGCAGTGTAGCAGGCTGCAGTACAGTGACCTAATGCTCCTTCACATTCAAATAAATAAAGTAGCTCATACTGTAGACCTTTAGAAAGGGAAGAGATTAAACTTTTTTAAGGCAGAAGGGGATTTATTATGATAGAAATTAATCTCTGCAGGCATTACTTTAGGGCTCTATTCTAACTCTGAAAGTAGGGACACACTTTTTACAGTATTGTACTATTAGACTAAATCCAAAGCTTAAGGCCGCACTTCATCTTCACCCAGGATTAATGTTTCAGTCCAGTCCCAGAGTGGCATTCAAACAAGAAATCTCTGCTTAGAATAATGTGATTTTCATTTCGTAATACCATCTCCAGTTTTCAAAAATCAACTGGTCCATCCCATCATATTACAAGACCTGTAATCTTTACAAGAAAAAGCTAAAGAAATGTTTACGGGTAATTTACACAAGTATGTTGCAGTTCTCCTCCATAGCTACAAACTAGAGTTTTAAGTTCATACTGTCTCTTGATCCCAGAGGCTTTCATAAGAAGAACCAACTACCTCAATTTTATTGAGACTGGTTAAAATAATGAGTTTATTATTCTGCAATTTGTGTTCTCCTTTAAGTTTTCCCATACAATTCATATGTGGACATTTAGAGTTGATGATGTCAGTTTATTAATTTTCTAAAACTATTTAAACAGTCTGACATGAATATTCTATTTAGGAAATTAGTTGAACCTTCTACCTGCCTATTAAGTAAATCAGCCTCGAAAACAAGCAGAAGGAGGTAGATCAGCTATTGGTATGAAGTAGCTTTAGCTTCCCTTTCAAATAATAAGGGATACAAGGGATTCAACTGTCTTTTCACCTCAGGAAAAACAAATTTGCTGGTTCACATTTAGATCTAAACCAAACAGCTTACAAATTTCTTAAAAGAACTGCAGAGCTCCTCTGTTTTCACGTTCAGATTTTACATCTCTGCACAGGTGTGTCTTCAGTATGATTTATAGTTCTGCTTCTCAGTAGTGGTTCAGCTGTGGTTTGAACTTGGACACAGTACAGATTATTCTGTATATCAGAAAACTATTAAAGCTCTTTTTCTGAGAATTTATTTGAATGTGAAACTCCTACTGGTAGCAAGAACTTTCTCAGTCTACTTCTGAAGTTTAGTTGCTCTTCTGGGCTTCAGAACTGAGGCTCTAGACCAAATTTCTATTGACTGGCTATTTTTGGGGCTGTTTATTCTTTGGTGCTACCTGGAGATTTCTTCATTGTAGCAAGTTCTATTCTCATAAAAGGCAATAGCTATACATTTCATTTCTTTAGAGAAAGCTTTTTAAATAAGTCATATTTCATGTAGGAATATATGAAATTGAATAAAAACACAGATGCTCTTTTAGGTAGACGTGATGGTCCACCTCTTCACAACAATCTAGCATATCAGTAAAGAGAGTTTTACCTCCCTGACAGCTTGCATGGCTAGCGCCCTGAACCCATCTGTCATTATGTTTGCAACTGTTTATTTGTAGGTTATGTCATGCTTTCTGTTTCAGTGGATGTCATCATCTCCTTGGACTTCTGGCAGTATGTTTACCTCAGTAACAGCTTCTGTAAATTTTACCACATCAATATGTAATGCATACTAAATGTGGTTGTATTTAAATTTCACATACACTGTGTATTTTTTCCATGCACGCTTTCTATTTTACGGAGAATACTCTGTTCTTAAGTTTTAGAAAAATATATGCCCAAACACCCAAATGATCTCTCTCTTCTCACTCCTTTCCTTCCCATTTTGAAATCTTCTGAATCCATGTGTTTTTTTGAAGACATTTCTTATTTTGTCAAAATGTCATTGTCTCCAGCAGATGTTTCTTATAGTAACAGTTCTGCCTGAAATCCTAACAGTTATCATTCTAGATGTTATAAGGTAGTTGAAGGAAATTGTATTCATTTCAGGCTAATGATTTTGTGCATAAGAACTGAAATGCTTCTCCCATGCCTAATTCAGGATACTGCACTGTAGATTTTGGCAGGTGTTCCTATTCCAGGAGCTATGATGTTAAAGAGTAAAGAGTTTTAAGTAGGACTACATAATTATTTTTCTTTTTTTCATTGAAAAATGTTAGTGAACTACAGATTGATTTTCATATAGTAATGGTAGCTTGCTAGTCTACGTGCTTTCACAATGAAGTGTGTGCTACAAACTAGTGCGTGGAGGTGGTTGTGGATAATGCTTTTCTTGGGACACAGTGCATCTTCTTTAGCCTTTGTATCACAAAAATTCTTTTCATAAGCTCTATGAATTTCATTCCTTGACAAGAATTGATGGGCTAACTCTTCCCATCACAGTGTGTCATTTTATTTATACACAGCAGCTTTTTTCAGGTTGTCATTTACTGTCAAGCAAAGTAGTGCACTCTTCAGTCAAGAATCACGTAACATTTTGTGGGGTTTTATAGGGTCAAAAAGTATGCTATATAAAAGTGTGAAGCCCAGTGAAGAGTGGATTTACAATTTTTACCCTCCTCCCCACTATCACCTGCTTGTGGATAGTTGTACACTCAGTATTTTGCTGAAAAGGCTATGGCTTAAGAGTAGTTATGTGAAGGCATGACACTGAGCATGATGTACTTACAGAACAGAATGTTCTGAAGAAATCAAAGATGTGAAGAAAAACACAAATTTAAAAAATCCCCCGAATTTAGTATCCACGAATCATGTAGGTGTTTTCTCTGCTCCTCACTACAGTATGGTCTGAGATAATGCGGATTACATTTCTAGCTTAACTCTTGCATGCCTTATGTCATGCAAAAGGAATAAAAATATATGTTTATGTATACAAAATATGCTGCATATATAACATCACTTCAGAACAAGCGTCTTTGAAAAGATTTAAGTGCAAAGGGGTTATGAGTTCTGGCAATCTGGAGGGTCAGAGCCATTGAGCATGTTTGTCGCTGGTTCTGTTTCACAGGTCCTTGAACCAAATCTCAATAGCTTGATTCAATGAGATTTTACTGTCTGAGATTTTCCCAAGAATGAAGTAAAGGTAGAAATAGTTGCACTACATATTTTATTTAAAGTCTTGAGACATCCTTTAATGCCACATAATGAAAAGTGCAGAGTTAGTCAGACATAGTAAAGAAGAGAATGCATTATTGTTTTTATTTGACACTTCAATACTTACTGGACCCCTTTCAGACATTTTAATAAAAGTAAAACATTAGTTGTCTGTTGCTGTTTTTTCACATTATGGAGTTGCACTTAGAGTGTTTGATTTACAGAAATTTGTCAAATTGCACAGACTGTTGCACAAACAGCATACTGCCTATCACTATGGAGAGTCACAGCAGCACAGAGCTCAGTTCTGTAAGAGTTACTGTAAAGGATATGATTCTTACTTTAGGTGTATTTTACTCTTCCATTCACCAAAACTCTAAGTATATTATATTCTGAAACTACTTTTGTGGTAAAATTGTGTCATATGCAACATTGCATTTTAATAGTAACAAATCCCAGTTGTATTAAGACAAAGCACAACAGTAATAATTTTTTCTTATTAAGAACAGAGGCTTTAAAATCATTGTCTCTTCCTCAGACTCGGTAGGATGTATAACAACTTAGACTCCAATATTTCAATATGAGCAGCTTTTCAGGGGGCCCAAAATGGAAGTTGAGGGGAATTTTGTTGAGTCAAAGGTGATACTTCGTGAAATTGGGCAAAATAAAATAAAGTCATAAATAAGGGTGCTAACATTTTAAGTGAGATTTACTAATATAAGCATACAGATTTGTACAGCCTGCTATCTAGTCTTAAGAAGAATTATTGCCTGTTCATTTATCTGCATCATAATACAGTATTATTTTAACCATCGTTGTTCAGACTATAGACATTCTCCCTTCCTCTTTAGCATTATGTGAATGAGACAGTGTGGATAATTTTTTTTTTATGGGAGCTTTTTTTTTTTGCTTTTTTTTTTTTTTTTTTTTTTTTTTTTTTTTTGGGGGGGGGGTTTTT
>NW_009952440.1:686961-734262 GCF_000747805.2 Chaetura pelagica
GTTGTATATTTTTTTTTTTTTGGGGGGTTTTTTTTTTTGTTTTTTTTTTTTTTTTTTTTTTTTTTTTTTTTTGAGGAGGGTGTGTTTGTCCTATTTTCTTTAAAGGTGTGTTTTACTAGTTTTATTTCTGTAGTGTGAGAGAATGACAATTAAAAATTTACACCAGTGACTGACAGGTGGGTCAAAAGAGCATGCAGTGCAATTATTTCCTGAACATGGAAATACATGACTGTTGTTAGAAGACAGCATTGGTTTTAATAGTCCCAAACTGTAGGTCAGGTCGCTTTACTTCAGACTGAAAAAGCGAACTACAGTTAGGTATGCACTCTTTGATCATAGTAGGCGATTTCAGTTTCTGGAAAAATAATGGAGAACTGGGGATACATTCTGCTAGTCAATCAGTATAAAACTTACACATGGAAACAGTTTTTTTTGTCTTTTTACCTGTTTGTTTCTTTCTCGTGTTGCATGATTGAAATCAGAAAAAACATTGAATCAGGAAATCCAGGGTAAAAATGTCCCCTCTCATTTTAATCAGGACATCAATATGGATTTGCATAATAATTGTTCCTACTCAAGATGCTATTTCATTCATTAATTTAAAGGTATGGGAGTACAGTTGTCAGAGCATTCAGTTAATAGTGATTGTTCTTTTCACACAGTGCCTACGTCCCATGAAGTAAAAAGCAACCATGCTTTGCTACCCCAGTAATGCAACAAGCTCTGAAAATGATAAGACTTGACTGACTTAGATTCAGTTAGGAAGACAGATAATGTCTAGTCATTAGACACGTGATATCTATCATTGATTCTTTTCAAATAGCCCTAGTTCTCTGTCAGCTGTACAATCTTCAAGATAAAATTGTTAATTCCAAGTACATAGGCTCATGATAATTCTTGGTGTCATGAAGGCAGCCTAAAACATTACAGATTACAATAAAATAAAATTAATCCAGCAAGATGACCCATAACTAGAGGTTTTTTGCAATTGATGTTCGGAATTCATAAAAGCAGTTTTGTACTGTTAAATTTCTTCAGTGATTGTTAGATTGGAATTCATAAACCAGGCACTAATCTAAATGCTGTGTGCCAGAAAGGTGTTGAAAACATTTTGAGTTTCCTTACCGCCCCTGTAGACCAAAACGTATTATAATGTCAGTACTACTGAAATAAACAAGTGGATTTCTGTAAGTCTTTACAATTACATGAGAAAAGACTGGCAACTATTCAATTTTTAAAAGCATAAAAATTAATATACTTATTTTTTTTAATAATTGTGTTTATGCAAGTGTTGCATTAAGTTGCATTTGCAGAAATTTTGCAAAACTGAACTGCACAAATTATTAGTCTTTCTAAAACCAATACTGAGCACAATAGAGAGCACAGATCTCTCTTAAAAGATTAAGCTCAAGATAAATAAAAAATGCATCTAAATATGTGTTTAATTATCAGAGAAAAAATATTAAGTGGAAGCTGACCAAAGCCTGTGGCATTTTTTAGAATTCAGTTATCCTGCTGGGAACAAGGGACAATCCCGTGTTTCTGTATATTTGTAGAGCCGTAGGTTGGGCTTATTTATGGGAGTTGAAACTAAGGAATCACAAGAATTGAACCAGTCACTCTGTTTTATATGTCCTGAAGGCCGTTTCAGATAACAACAGATAGGAAGTCACAGTAATGTGCTATATATGTTGGGGACACAGCATGAACATACAGCAGCTGTGGTTAGAGGGCTTCACAACAAAAATAATTGGCTGGGTGTAAACGTACCGTTAGAATTACATTGCTCAAAACACTTTAATGCCTTTAGTCTGCACTGCCAGACTTTATCCTGAGCTCACGTATAATTAGTCTTCGTGTTACTGACATAATGCCAACATAGAAGAAAACTGCTGGCCTGAATGCCATGCTCTGTGTTTAGCAGAAATACAGCTGCGTGCTAGAGCCTTATCTGGATCAAATCTATGCTGCTGGGAGGATTAAGAGACAATTTAAGCCTGGAGCACGTGATGATGTAAGCAGTCTCCTTTGCTTGTGAACCAGGTGATAAGCCTGCAGCCTGCATTGCAACAACCGTTGAACTTTATGTTGGAAGGGAACCTGGAGAGGTAAAATCCTGGAAAAATTCCTTTCCACATACATAACCTGAATGCCTTTAAATGAAATAAAGAAAAAAAAAAAAATTGTAAAATTTTATCGTCTTTAGCAAGTGACGAGCAGTCAGTGTGTCTAAGAGAATCACATTTTATGGAGTAGAAGGCTGGGGGAAGATGATTACACAGCATGTGCTAGCCAAAAAGTATTCCAAGGACATAGATGTTGTCATTCCTTTCTGTTTTTGATTATCAGCAATCTGCCATACTTAGAACTTATGCATAGCTTTTGGAGAGTTTTATACAGTTGGGTTTTTTTTTATTTTTTTTATTTTTTTTTTCCTTTAATCCGTAGGTGATGTGTGTAACTCTAACCCCTGCAAAAACGGTGGCATCTGTCTGTCAGGGCTGAATGATGACTTCTACTCATGCGAGTGTCCTGAAGGCTTCACAGACCCCAATTGCTCTAGTGCTGTGGAGGTTGGTAAGTGCAAAGTTTGAATACTGGAATAGTTGAGTATCCCATTAGACTGTGGCTGGCCAACCAATGATGTTGTCCATATTGGTAGTGCTGTGGTCATTGCTGTGATCATTATTGTTTTTTCAACCTTATCTCTATGTCATACGTGTCTATATATTAATTAACAGATGGTTTAAAAAAACATCTGACAAGTGTTTCTGCAGAACATAATCACTCACAAAACATCAGTATAATTAGATCTTTCTGTATATTTGTCTGCTGATCAATGACCACAATGACAAGCTTAGTTTCTGATGGCTGTATGGCTAGGTCTAGAGTAAAGAGTAATTGCTTAAACAAGTGAAGTTACAGAAATATTGTATGAGAAATCAGAATAATACACAGTAGTAACTTGTTTGAATATTAAAACAATTACCCAGCTGGAGGTTGTAATTAATCATTATAGGTATGCACAGAGTGCAAGCCAAATTTATAGAAATTTTGTGATATGTGTTTGATTCAGAGTAAATGTGAGTGCTAGCTACAAAATATCTGCCAGTTCAGGCGTCTATCTTAAGAAAACATGAGGAAAAAAATGTGCGAAGGAAAAGAGGGCAGCTTATTGTGCCACAGGCCATGCCATCATTTTCAATGGAGCAGAAGTGCTGCAATTTGACCAAGCTTTTATACTATCTTGAATAAGGTATAAAATTACAGGAGCAATACAATTAAAAGACACTGCTGTTTAAATAGATACGCTTTCTACCTATCTCTTCCATGGAGCTGTGAGAGTTACAATAGGAAGGTAAAAGACACAAAAACATTGACTTACAGAAGAGATGGCAGTGACTCTTACTTTGTTCCTATTAGGGAAATATGCAGAAGTGGGGGTTCTGTGGCAGTTCTTTTATCGGAAGCCCCTGCATGTCCTGCCTGCGTGTCTTCTGCTGACAGCCAAATACTTGAAAGCAGTACCACCCTTCAGGAATTTCGTACTGTACGTCGTGTCTGTGGTTCATCCACCTGGGTAACTCTAACATGCTTCAGCTTGTGACAGCTGAGTAGTGCTCACAGGTTTTGCTTCTGCCAGCTGTACTGGAGGACACCAATACAGTGCTTTCTGCCTCAGGCAGAAAGACAGTGACAACAGCCTTGCTTCTACAGATGTCTGGTTGAAACTAGGCTTTACATCTAGGCTCAGCACCTCTCTAACACTGCAGCCATTCTAAATACGTGAGGTTTTCATATTTTAATGAATAAATAAAGGCTGGACAGTCACAACATGCATACCTTGTTTTGTGGATTTAGTATATTCCTCTCTATCATAGGATAAGGCAAGTAGAACTTACTCCAGGAATCCAGGGTTGAGTTTGTTCTGGTTTTGTTTTCAGCTTTTCTTTTCTGACCATGATGCTATTGTGGTTCTGGGAATTAATTCTTTTCCTCCACGATGCAATTTTAAGGGAATTTCAAATTAATTTTGTTCCTGTGAAGATAAATTTTTTGCAGACAAGCAAACTAGTTCCTGTGAAAGAACTAGCAACTTTGGTCAGACACCAGCTGCAATTTTTTCTGACTGTAAAATGTCATCCTAGCTGGTTCTTAGTTAATGTTTGAGTTGCACAAGAAACCACTTATTCCCTTGGTACAGCCACACGAGAAGCCAGGATGCACTGCCTCAGAATCCTGTTTTCCATCCCTTTTCCGACCATTTTGAAGGATCTGAATTAATCCTACAGCTGTGTATCACGCTACCCTAAAATGGCCTTGACATAGGTTGACTGCAGGAAACTTATGGATTCTTCATGTGCTTGATTGTCAGGAAATTGCTTTGTGTATAACTGGGAGGATGCTGACCATGGTTGAATCTGAGATAAAAACATATTGTGATAATTGCCAATGTAATTTACAGCTAAGTAGTAAAAGGGCTTTAAAAAACCAAGAGATGTACTTAGCTAAATTCTTCAAACACTTCAAAACATTTGTTTGGAAAACAGAGTAAAACATAAACATATAGATTTAGCTAAACAGATAAAAGATAATTATATCAAGCTTCCCAAATAGTGGGATGTTTTCCAAAGACAATAAGGACAAAGATAATAAGATGAGTCCAGAGAAGGGCCACAGGGATGATCAGAGAACTGGAAGACCTGCCACATGAGGAGGTGCTGAGAAAAGAGAAAAGAAGGCTTAGCGGACACCTTATTACCATGTTCTGGTACTTAAAGGGTGTCTGCCAGGAATCTGGAGACTTCCTTTTTACAAGGGGTCACATGGAAAAGATGAGGGATAACGGGTGCAAGTTTAACCTTGGGAGATCCCAGTTGAACACAAAAGGACAATTTTTCACTATGAAAACAATCAGCCATTGTAACAATCTCCCCAGGGAAGTGGTGGATTCTGCACCACTGGACACGATCAGCTGGACAGGACGCTAGGTAATCTTGCCTAGACCAGGCTTTTGTCAAGAAAAGTTGCACCACATACTCCTTGAGGTCTCTGCCAACCTGGTGTTCTATGAATATCCATTATTTTAGCATTCTCACCAATTTTGACTTCAGCCCACATTTTCACAATAGATTTACTAGCAATCAACAGCAAAAGCAATTGTTTTGGCAGAAACATTGTACAATTGTCACTTAGAACATTTTCTGCCCTGCCTTTGATGTCGTTTATTAAGCTATTCTGCTTACATGCATTTAGGCTATCCAGAAACTTAATTTGTCACATCATTTTTATTAATGTCTATTGATTGCCTTTTCAACAGAATTCTGTGACCTTTGAGAACGTTAGCCAAGGGGCCTGATTATGTGATAGTTCCTGTTTAAAAATCTATTTTTACAGTGAATGCCATGTTAAAAACACTGCTGTAATAGAGATGTGAAACTATAGACTATAGACTTCAGAACAGAACACTGAGAAACACCCTTAACATACTGAATGTACAGCTGCTACAGTCCTATTAAAAGGAAATTTAGTACTCTGTACTCATACTGTAGATTCTAATAATGAAGAAAATAATACAAGAGTGCACTTCAAATAGTTTAGCGAATACTATGAGGATATATCCCATTAAACCAAAACAAACAAAAATCAGATTCATACAAAATCAGCTTCATTTTAATCAGGTGCCATGCTGGTGGGGCTCCACTTCACAGCTTCCTTCATTGCTCAGAAGTGGAAACCTGGACATTAGTAAGAACTTTGCAGCAATAAGCTGTTGATCAGGAAGACTAACACTCTCCCTCTCCAGCATCCTCATAGATAAACTGAGGAAGTGTGGTCTTGATGGTCAAGTAGTGAGGTGGATCATGAACTAGTTGAAAGAAAGAGGTCAGAGAGTTGTGATCAATAGCAGAGAAACTAGTTGAAGGTCTGTGACTAGTGGTCACTAAAGGGACTGGTGCTGTTTGATATTTTCATCAATGACCTGGATGAGGGAACTGAGTGTGCCCTCAGCAAGTTTGCTGATGACACCAAACTGGGAGAAGTGGCTGACACACCAGAAGGCTGTGCTGTCATTTAGTGAGACCTGGACAGGCTGAAGAGTTGAGCAGGGAGAAACTTGATGAAATTCAACAAGGGCAGAGTCTTGCATCTGGGGAAGAACAGCCCCAGGTACCAGTACAGGCTGGGGGCTGACCTTCTGGAGAGCAGTGTAGGAGAAAGGGACCTGGGGGTCCTGGGGACAGGAGGATGCTCATGAGCCAGCAATGTGCCCTTGTGGCCAAGAAGGCCAATGGCATCCTGGGGTGCATTAGAAAGGGGGTGGTTAGTTGGTCAAGAGAGGTTCTCCTCCCTCTCTATTCTGCCTTGGTGAGGCCTCCTCTGGAATATTGTGTCCAGTTCTGGGCCCCTCAGTTCCAGAAGGACAGGGAGGTGCTTGAAAGAGTCCAGCACAGAGCCACAACAATGATTAAGGGAGGGGAACATCTCCCTTATGAGGAAAGGCTAAGGGAGCTGGGTCTCTTTAGCTTGGAGAAGAGGAGACTGAGGAGTGACCTCATCAATGTTTACAAATAAGTTTAGGGCAGTGTCAGGAGGAGGGAGCCAGGCTTTGTTCAGTGATGTCTAGTGATAGGACAAGGGGCAGTGGGTGCAAACTGGAACATAGGAGGTTCCATGTGAATATCAGGAAGAACTTTCCTATGAGAGTGACAGAGCCCTGGAACAGGCTGCTCAGAGAGGTTGTGGAGTCTCCTTCACTGGAGACATTCAAACCCCACCTGGACACATTCATGTGTGATATGCTCTAGGTGATCCTGCTCTGGCAGGAGGGTTTGACTAGATGATCTTTCAAGGTCTCTTCCAACCCCTGGGATTCTGTGATTCTTTGTCCATAAGGAAATAAATCAACACAGAACCAAACATGTATCACAGAAAAAAGCCTAGCAGAGAGGAGCTGGTTTTCTGTCCCCCTGTCCCACTCCATCTTGCTCTTTTCCCAGAAAAGACTAACCTTCAGCTGTGAGATCTGATTGTTCTTCCTACATTCAAATAAACATGAGCCCAAAACACTATTCTGGTTTTTCACTTTTATACCATGGAACCACTGAAATTATTTTAAAGAACAAAAATATAAACAGACTGTTCTTCCTTTTGCAATTTTTCCTCATAATCAATCAGCATCAAGAGTAAAGCATGACACTTTATTAAAGAAGAACTTACAGCCATATAATAAAACTTCTCTGTTGGCAATAAGAAACATGGTGAATAAGTCACTTTGGTAGATTCTGTCATAATAGCAATAAATATAGTAACTTTGGGTGACACTAAATGCAGGAGTGACAGTACATGCTGAAATCTGGAGTTCGCACTCTAGTTCCCAGTATTCTGGGCAATCTGCGCTCAGTGCTGTATTGTACTAAGGAGAGCCCTGCCAGCAGGCTAAAGGATGGGATTACTTCCCTAGAATCCTTAACAGATTGGAGCACCTGATACATGAGGAGCACTTAAGAAAGCTGGGACTGTTAGGCCTGGAGAAGTCTTACAGAAACAAAGACAACAGAGCCAGGGTCTTCCCAGTGGTGCATAGTGACAGGACAAGAGACAAGCAGAAACTGAAATTTACAAAATTCCACAAAAACATATGTAGGGTTTTGGGGTTTACTTACTTGTTTGCTTGCTTTTTCACTGTGCAGTTGATCAAACACTGGCACAGATTGCCATGGGAAGCTGTGAAATCTCCGTCGTTGGCAACATTAAGAACCCAACTGAATATGGTCCTGAAAAACCTGTGCCCCTGGTCCCTGTGCCTTTAGAAGTGGCATCAGACTGCAGGTCTCCAAAAGTGTCTCTCATCCTCAACTACTCTGATTTTGTGACCACCAGTACTTTAATTTCCGCTATTCCAGGCTACCTCATTTACAGCTAAGGCAGCAACTGTCTATCAGTTGCAGACCAGATACACATGACTAAACCACTGGAATTCTTTTCTAAGACTAGTTCTACCTTAGGGAGATAATCTATTAGTACATATGTTCAACTTGTGGTGCAAACAATGCACCTTAAAAAATCACATATTGTAGGCATATAAAAACATCTTTTTAAATCATTTAGTCATTTCAACTCACAGCATTAAAAAGCACCTGTAACAGTGACTGGAAAATAATGACAGAAATTTATCCTTACTGATTTTTTTCACAAGCTTTTGTTCTGTCAGTGCAGAGGTCAGAACAGCGAAGGCAGAGACTTAGGTTGTGCAGAGAAAGCCACAAAGCCAACAAGATCTTAGCACTCTGGGTCTAACCCTTCTTACTCATTAATTAGGAGCATGAAAAGACAAGAATCCCTTTGATTCCCGTGTCCCAGGCTGAAAGAGCAGCTGTCAAAGAAACAGTTCCCTTTGGATACTGGAAAGACTAAACTGATACAGAGAACACAGTAATGTGACAAATAAGGAATCCCACAATAAGTTCTTTAACAGTTAGCAGAATAAACATGTAATGCAAGACTGGCATCTCTTTTTTCCTTTCAGCTCCTCTCTTCTCTCAGCCACCATGCTGCACTTAGACCCAGCTTTTCTATATTATAAGATGATGAATTTGCCTTTCCACCTTTCTGAAATGCACACAGATAATTTTACCGTGTTTTTCAATAATGAGTTCCTCTCACTGAGTATTGAGAGCTGATGCAAAAGGTAAAGACACTTTCCAAAAGGACACTGACAGCCTATTTGCATGCAGCTTTGGAGAATGTTCCCAGCTCTTCTCTAACATGTTCATGGCTCCTGTATCCTCCCTGTCATTATACATAATTTATTTTTCCACTTAGGTAAACTAAACATGTTCACCAGCTTACCCTCTCAGACAGCTATTGAATTTCAGCGTTAAAAGCTCAAAACTGAGTAGTTTTAAGTCACTCATTTTCCAGACATTAACAGCATGGCCACTTACAGTGCATACTGTGATAGCCTTGTGGCATACTAAACTTAGCTGCTCTTTCCTTAACTTTTATCTTTACTCACATATTTTTCTCCCTGTTTTCCCCTACGCATGCACTAAAAAAAACAGGGATTTTTTTTTTTTGTAAAAAAAAAATTCCCCCAGTATTATTTCATGTATATAGCCACATTGTCATTGCTCCCCTCATGCACTGTCCTGGACGAAGCTACTTTTCTTTCATCAGCTTCCCATGTTGATTAGGATACATGTTAATTGTTTCCCTGAACAGTATGTATTGAAGACTTCCATTAATTGTATGTAACAGTTGTAGTCTATTGTACTTCTGTGATTCACTTGGTTTCTGAGAATTACTTGAGTTCTGTGATGTGTTTCAATAACAATGTTAATTACATATTAATCTTTTAAAATCTATGTTAGAATTCATGTTTCTGAAGATATAGATAGGAGTCTGCTGAAGAGGTAACTCAGGCCATAGTGTCATAGAATAATAGAATGCCAGGTTGGAAGGGACTTCAAGGATCATCTGCTACAACCTTTTTAGGTAATACTGTAGTTTATACGAGACAGCTCAGCACCCTGTCAAGCTGCGGCTTAAAACTGTCCTAGGTGGGAGTCTACCACTTCTCTTGGGAGACTATTCCAATGTTTGACTGCCTTCATGGTGAAAATTTCACCCCTTGTTGATGAAGTTCTTGTTCATGGAACGCAGCATCTTGTTGGCTTTCTTTGAGTTTGTTGTCCACCAAGACCACTCTTCCAGCCTGTCCAGGTCTTTCTAGAGAATGCCTTTCCCTCTCCCCACTCAGTCTGGTATTATCAAGAAGCTTTGTCAGTGTACATTTGATCCCATCACTCAGATCAGTTACGAAGATATTAAGCAGCGTTGGGCCCAGTATTGATTGCTGGGGACCTCATTTGTGACCGGGTGCCAATTTGAGAAGAAGCTATTTACCACCACCCTGTGGGTGATGCCTGTCAGCTGGTTCCACATCTTCCGCACAGTCCACTTACCCAGGCTATAACACATCATTTTCTCTAGGAGGCGGCTGTGGGAAACTGTATAAAAAGCTTAGAGACATCCAGGTGGAGAATGTCCACTGGCACCACATGAACCAAGTAGGTGACTTAGTCACAGAAGGCGATCAGGTTTGTCATGCACGATTTGCCCTTGATGAATCCGTGTTGGCTTTTCCCAATCAGAACCATGTTCATTTAGGCTAATGCTAGTATGTTTTTTAGATGAGCGTCCGTATTGCAGTGCTGAAGCTGAAATTCATTAGGATAGCACCACAGAACAGCTGTGGTTGGCAGTAACCCCTATGAAAGGTTGTGATGGAGACTCTACAACCTCTCTGGGCAACTTTTTCCAATGTTTGACCACACTTGCAATGTTTTCATGTGTTCACTTAGAATTTCTTATGTTTTAAGTTGTGCCCATTGCCTACTAACTGGATACCACTGAGAGGAGCCTGGCTCCATCTTCATACCTTCCCATCAGGTCTTTTTATATGCTTGGGCAAGATCTCCCTGAAGCTTCTGATCTCCAGACTGACCTTATACAGCCTCTCCTTCTATGAAAGATGCTCTAGTCACATCTGCATCTATGACACTATTTGCTGGGTTTTCTCCAGTATGTGTATGCCTCTATTGTACTGTACAGCATTGGACACATTACTGCAGATGTGTCTCACCAGTGCTGATCAGAGGGAAGGATCACCACCTTTCAGCTGCTGACTGTGCTCTGTCTCATGCAGCTCTGGATACTGTTGGCAATAAAAAAAGAGTGGTTAATACACTGCTGGATTTAATTAGAATGTATCTTTTGAAGTATGTTGAAGTATATGACTAATCTGAAACTCTCCTTAGTACCATTGATCTTTCGATGGTCATCCACAATTTTTGTAGGTAGTTAGAAGTTTAGTACCTTTATGAAAAATCTCCTGTTGAATAAACCCTATCCTGAAAATCTTGCCACACTTCTTGTTTTCCATTTATAAATCTGTTATTTGAAAGCTGAAACTGGCAGGGGATGAGTAGTTGTAGTCACACACTTGAGCATTTGACAAAAGAGCAGTGGAACATACTGAGGAAGATTTTATGCATTTTAGTCTAATTAAAAAGACAAAAACGCCCATTCAGACTCTTTTTGCCAGAGCTACTGCTCCGAATGAGACCTTGCAAAGATAAATAAGGTCTGTGAGCATGGCTTGGTCTGTAAAACACATCTCAAGCCCCTGTTTTCAATTGGAGTGATGAAACTTTCCATAGTACAGCATGTTTTGTTTAAAAGCTCCAACACTGGTGCCAAGCCTTGCATACAAAAATGCTCAGAAAAGCATGCATGTGGGTCATGTAGAACTGTCAAAAACCAGTGTGGTGTGGACTCTCAACCCAGATGCTATTAAGTTGGAAATTCCAAGTATATAGAGCATGCTTAAGGCGTGGTGCTCCAGAAAAGAAAACTTGGCACGCTGCAGATCAGACCTGCCCAAGCTGTGAGCACTGGCAGGGAAGAATATCCCATGAGCCAGTATCCACTGAGATCCTGTCTGATTCTGACTAGGATTTTTGCCCTACTTTAAGGGGTGGAGACAGAAGAAGGAAAAGAAAAAAAAAAAAAAAAAAAGTAAAATAAAGTAAAATACAATAAAATACAATAAAATTAGGAGAGTTTTCCTAAGTAATGTGATGTGTGCATGGACTGGTATGTTTTAACTGGCTCCAAAAAAGTAGGTTGAATAAGCCAGGTCTGTCTGTTACATAAGAGGCACACAAAAATCTGTGGAGAGCTCAATGTTAACAGCCAAGTGAAGTTGCTCTTTGAATGTGTTCTCCAACATTGTTTGCAAAAAGAAGCCTGCAAATAATTCAACCACTTAAAAAAAAACAACAAAAAACAAACAAAAAAAACCAGGTCTTGGTGGGCAAAAGCTGAAGCATATTAAAACAGCTGAATGCAGTACATGACATGTTGAGAGCTAATGGAATAAATACTCTGGCCCACAACTTTATTCACAATTCACATCCATTAGTACCTCTGAAGCAGTCCAGGTGCCTGCAAGACTTCCTGACATTGCTGCTAGGCTGTTTGTAGTGAAATTCCATATTATGTTGACTTTGTTGTTCAGTGTTGTTTATTTTTGGCTGGTGAGGAAAGATCTGGAGAGATATAGTTTCTATAAGGCCGTGGTTAGAACAAAAGGGTGTTTTGTGCAGAGTCTTACGTTATGCTTGTCAGATGCTCATCAGCTGTAACACAGACTTGGTCCTGTCCTGGGTATATGTAAGCTTGAAGAGATAAGTGTTTAAAATAGGTCTTACTTCTATTTTCTGTTTTTTCTTTTATTTGTTGTTTTGGGTTTTTTTTTAATATTTTGTTTTATTTTTAAATTACTGTAGATTGTTAATGCCCCTAAAAGAGTTCCTTGCATGATATCATTTTTGTATGTATGCCATTATATTTTCCAAATATTAAACCAGCAATCTGTATGTACTTGTCAGATTCTTAAGAAATGAAGAATTGCAGAGCCTTTCATATTTTTTAAAAAACACCACTCATTAAGAAGTATCAGGGGTTAATTACTCTCTGTTTTGCTAAAAATGGCGTAGTAGCTGTACAGATTTCACTTTCTTGTTCCTTTAAGTTTCTTGGCTGATGTGAAGTAGTTCTGATGTTTTTGGAGAGACCATACAACTTAATTTCTCATGAAATTTAGACTTAAGAATAAATGCTCTTGAAGTACTACTCCTGTTTGTGTTCCTGTTTTATGCAATATACTGTGCTATTGGATTTTTATGCAGAAGGATGTGACTAAACAGCATGGAAACAACTTACTAAAATAAAAATGCCAGAAGGAAGCTGATTCTGTAGCTGAAAAGGCAAATTGGTCTTTAATGAGATGATAATTCTGGCATCCTAGGAGATTCAGATTAGAAAATTTTAGACTTCCTAGGCAAAAATGATCAGATGGAAAATCTGGTGGTGTTCAGATTAATTCAAGTTCTAAATGCAGTTCAGTTCCAGAGGAAAAAAAAACAAAAAAACCCCACAAAAATTAAAAGCTGAATATTGAAACACAGAGACAGATGGACATTACTGTTGTTTCTTTATTTTCCTCTCTAAGTTGTATTCCAGATTTTTTTTTCTCCCAAGACTATTTGTATAAAGGGCTTTTTAAGCGCATAAAAATGCATCAGGATTTGGAATAATTTTTGCTTACCTTTTTCTCTCCATGTATGTTTACTCACATGTAAAATTAAAAAGTAAGGAAATATTTTTTAATACTATAAAGAGATGCAGTAGTTTATAAATCCTTTTTCTTTTCCCCAGGAATAAATATTCTTATGCTCAGAAGCAAAAGGGTAAGAGTGCCCAAATGTTTCTCTCAATCAATTTAGTCTTTGTAACTGGGAAAAGTTGCTGTTAGCTGCTCAGAAATTCCTCTTCACTCTGTAGCTCTGTGGGATCTGATGCCTTTGGATGATCATTCCTTTTTTTATTATTTAAAATCTCTGTAAAGTCAATTGCTTAAGGGTACAAGATCTGATCTTTGCTGTTCAGTGCTCCATTTCAGATTCAAAATTATCTTAATTCTGTAAAACAGTGTGGAATAATGTATCTACCCTACTCTACCATTTTTTAATGTGCCTTTCCAGAATACTAAATGAACTTGTTACGATTTTGAACTGAAATACATACAGCTAGCGTAGTCTGCATTACATCCTGGTCTAAAAATTGAAAGGATGTGGATCTGTTGGATGGACAACTCAGTGGAAAAGGAATTGACTGGATAGTTGCACTCAGAGAGTAGTGGTCAGCAGCTCCATATCCAAATGGAGACCATTTGGAGACCACCACACAAGTGGTGTTCCCCAAGGGTCAGTACTGGGACTGGTGCTGTTTAACATATTTATTGGAGACATGGACAGTAGGATCAAGTACACCTTCAGCAAGTTTGCTGATGATACCAAACTGTCTAGTGCAGTCAACATGCTGGAGGGTAGAGACGCCATCCAGAGGGACCTTGACAGGCTTCAGGAGTGTGCCCATGCCAACCTCATGAAGTTCAACAAGGCTAAGTGCAAGGTCCTGTGTCTGGGTTTGGACAATCCTGAGCATAAATACAGGTTGGGTAGAGAACTGATTAAGAACTGACCTGAGGAGAAGGATCTGGGGGTGTTGGTTGATGAAAAGCTAAACACGAGCCATCAATGTGCACTTGCCGCCCAGAAACCAACTGTGTCCTGGGCTGCATCGAAAGAAGCCTAATCAGCCGGTTCAAGGGATGTGATTCTACCCCTCTACTCCAGACTTGTGAGATCCCCCCCTGGAGTACTGTGTCTGGTTCTGGAGCCCTCAACACAGGAAGGACAAGGAACTCTTGGAGCAAGTCCAGAGGAGAGCCAGGAGGTTAGTCAGAGGACTAGGACACCTATCCTGCAAAGACCAGCTGAGAGATTTGGGGTTGTCTATCTATCTCCCAGGATACTTCATAGCAAACTTCCAGTACCTGAAGAGGGCCTACGGGAAAGCTGGAGAGGGACTTTTTATCAGGGTATGTAGTGATAGAATGAGGGGTAATGATTTTAAGCTGTAAGAGGGCAGATTTAGGTTAGACATTGGGAGGACGTTCTTTAGTGTGAGAGTGGTGAGACACTGGAATAGATTGTCCAGGAAGGCTGTGGCTGCCCCCTTGCTGGAAGTGTTCAAGGCTAGGTTGGATGGGGCTCTGAGTTACCTGATCTAGTGGGAGGTGTCCCTGTCCATGGCAGGGATTTGCAACTAGATGATCTTTAACGTCCCTTCCAACCCAAACTATTCCATGATTCTATGATTTTATGTTAAAGACTGGGAACTGTTGGTAGGAGTGGCCACAACTCTGAATGTAGAAGAATTGTGCTGGTATACAACAGATGAGATATTTAATTTATTTTTTTCAGCAAAACAGTACCCACGGAGTCCCATTTTACCTGGGTAAGGGAAGAAGAGTTTTAGCTCTTAAATGGTTTGGTTCCTTGTTGTGTTTGTTTGTTGTTTGTTTGTGTTTTTTGTTTGTTTGTTTTCTTTGGTTTCTTTGTTTTGTTTTTGTTTAGGCTTTGTTTGTTTGTCAGTTTTTGTTGGTTTGGTTTGTTGTTTGGTTTGGTTTGGTTTGGTTTTCCCAAATACAGATATAATTTTAGGAACTTCCTGGGGTAATTGGGATAATGGATGAACTGAAACTGTGTTTCCATATTCCAGCCATCTGAGGGATGTCTCAGTGTTCTTTCCTCATGTAGGGATAAGATCAGTTTTTCGTCTAGACTTGTCACTGTTCAGTGAGATGTACCTGAGGCCCCCCAGTTCATGTTAGCTGTTAATATCCAGGCTGAAAGATCCCCACTGCTGTCTCTCCTCTTCCTGCGTTTACTTGATAAACTAGGTGGGATGGTTGTTTTGGGTGTGAAAAGACACGATATGACATGTGCTTCCTTCTCGTGCACCCACATCTGTGGAACTGGGAGTTATTCAGGGTGGGTTTTAACACTACAGCTATTTTATGGCAAGATCATAGAATCATAGACGAGTCAGGCGTTTTTTTTCTTTTGCTTTCAATTTGACACCAGAATGGATGATAAGGACTTAAGTGATGAGCTGACTGTGTAAAGCATATTAATAATTTCATTTAGAGATACTGGGAGTTTTTGATGCTGTATCACAGGTGTACAGATTTCTTAATTTCATGATGCTATGAAAGAATGATTATTATGATATTTATAATATTAATGACCAAAATTATTAGGGTGTGAGATTCTGTGCTAAACTATGATTGCAGTTTTAATGTTTCAAATGTATTAGTTGAGCTGAACACCTGCTTAAGAATTGCCATTGCACCTTAAGTTAGGAGAGTCAATATATTATTTCCTATGTTAAAAAAAAAAAAGTTATCAATGAGATTAAAATTAATATTTTCATCTGGTTCTCTCTGGCTATATCTATAATGTTAGAATATTAATTTGGGGTACAAACTCTCCATTCATCCATACCATTTTCATTTTGAGTCATGCACTAAACTGATTCCACTGTAAAGCTGGCAAAAAACCTGAAGACTGGAAAAGCATGTCCAAGGGATTGACTTGGACACGAGCTTGCTTTCTTGTCTCTGAAGCTAGAAAGGATGAGGAAGAATTCCAGTTACATGATTTGATGAAGCCACACTTCAGTTTCCTTGGAATTTATGATGTTACTCAGTTTATGTGTGTCTTCATGCAGAATTGGTGCAAATATACATAGTTCCACTCTTCTGAACTATGCTTTCTACAAATACTTAATTCAAATGTACATGAATGCATGCAAGGTTGTAATGATTTTTTTTCAAATGTATGGGTACAAGACATGCATATATAATCTACTTTTTTTTAATCTGTCCATGTGCATCAAACTCTGATATTCTACACTTACCCTTCCTCCGTTATTGTCAGACTAACAGGGGTGGTCAAAATAGCCTGGATTATTTAGTTTTGCCATACAAGCATTTTGTACGTAGGGAATAGGATACAAATGCTCAAATTCAAATCCTAATGGAGATGCTTCAAATTCTCCATTTCAATTCATACATGCTTTTGTTGCCCTCCCTCTCTGCATCAATGCATCCATCCAAACACCTATTACTGCAGTAAGATCTGGTTTTATCATCTGGGTTATGCATTTCTTATTCCTTCTACCCACCGAAAAGAACATGGAAAGAAATACGGAATGCAGCTATTTATCTCTTGTAACACCCCATACTCAGGAAGATAGTGTTGGGACCAGTGCCTGTGTGCATGGGTTCAGAGCTTCTGTTTCAAAGTCCAAGATACCTGTGAATGCCAGAGTGCTTACTCTGAAACTTAGCCAATAAGTAGCTCCTTGAGGCTTTCAATGGCAACTACTGTTTGGCTTCTGTTGACCACGTTTGCTCAACTGGTCTTTCTAGATGTAAGAAAAACTAGAGAGGAAAAAAATTAACCCTCTCAAAAGTTAATTTTTCTTCTATACATACTTAACTTTGTTCATGGAGTCTGGTGTCTCTTGTGGTATAAACAGAAACCAGACAGAAGTAACATTTCTCTTGTCCATGCTGGTCTCAGTGTATGTAAGTGGAGTGATGCCCATGATGTGAAAAGTGCTTAACTTCTTTAAGTTTAAATCTAGAAGAAAAAGACTTGGCAGCACAAGACAAGACAAAGCACTATCCAGAACTGAATTGAGTCTGCTAACTAAACCTATGGCAAATCAATAATTCAGCTGCTGCTATGGTATCGTAGAGAATTGCTGGTTTCTTTGCTGTATCCAAGGAGGTGTGGATTTTAGCATAAATTGCAGCTCTGCCAATTCAGTTAGCTGTTGCAATTCTGCTCAGGTATTTGCATCCAGTTAGAAGCTAGTTCATGCAACATATTTTTCAAACACAAGGATTTTTTTGTTTTTTGTTTTTTTAAGATTATATCTATATGCATGTTCATTGACTTCTGTGATTGTAATGCTAACCTTTAGGAACATTTGCTGACAATGTCCTGGTCTCATTTCAAACTAGTCTGGACACAACTACAGCTTCAAATGTATATTTAAGGCTAAATGATTTGTCTATGAATAAAAAATTGTTGTGCTTTCTAAAAAAAAAAAAAAAAAAAGCAAAGCAGAACACTACAAACAAACAAACAAATAGACAAAGGAACCCCAAACAAAAACAAACAAACAAAAAAAACACAACAAAAAACAAACAAGGCAAAGAAATTGTGGTGGTCCCCAAACTGTCAGATGTGTCATAGCAAATGCTATCCATGAGGAAATATAAAGGATGCTCTAATTCTTCCTTTTTTCTCTGTTTGAGAAGTTGTGGGAGAGGTTTGATGCAAGCATATGAAGAAGGCTATGGTGGCATCTCATCCTGCAGTGGAGGCTGGAACTAACCAAAAAGAGCTAGTTCTCAGATGTTAAGCTACTTAAAAGAATGCTTCATGCAAACATTTCTTAAGAGTTTAATTTCACCAGGAAGGAGGGACATGCACATTAAGTTGTGCTGTGTCAGTAGTTTATTCTGCAGAAATAGTCGCATTCCTTGCTGCAACTTGGATAAAAATTAGACTAGATTAACTACTGAACTGGTCTTGTGACCTCTGGCAGCTTGATGTATTGTCCCATTCCTGAGAAATGACAGATGAAGGACACTGCCTTTGATGCTGCACTGGGGAGGCCAAGGAGGGTGTCTGCAAAGGTGTTCACTTGCAACATCGAGGTGCTTTGGGTTTCACTGAGGCTTTTCATCGAGGTGAGGTGAACAGTCAGTCATGTGCTTTGGCAGTGTGTCAGATGGACACAGACATGGTGATCCCAGAAGCAGCATGCTGTGAGGTGCAGTGAATGGTATGTGCCAAGAAAGGTAATAGATCATTAGAAATTCACCAGTACAGGAGAACTGAGATCTTTTCTGTCCCATTCTTTTACAACATCATAATAACATATGCATTCATTAAAAAATGCCTATTTCCTACTTTACTCACAAAATGAAATGACTAGAGGTTTAGAAAGAGTGAAAGGCTCAGTTCCAAGATGTGTCTGCACAAACAGACAAGTTGCATTTAATTAACGAGAAAATTAGATTCTCTGTGAGAACCTATATTGCATACAGACATCAGGTTTTTTTGAAGCTCAATGGAAGATACTAGTCTAAGCATTAGTGTTGTTTAAAAGGTGTCATAAAACCCAAACCACAGCATTTTCAGATATTCAAAACCAGTTTTTTAAGTTCTGCACACAAAAACCTCGTTCTTGTGGTAATCCTTCTACTACATTAACCCATCTTTCTGCTTGTGGGACAGTATGGACTAATGACATTGCTACTGTGGCAAAGAGAGTTATAATCACCACCAGGGAATCTTAGCTAGAGGGGTTCTTAACGAATGTCCTGAGAAGTTATTGCAAGCCTGTGATGGCTCAGGATGTGTGAATGCACATCAAGATCAAGGCCTGTAACAGTATTGTTACTATGAATCAGGCCCTTCACACCCAGAGAAATGAGCAATAAAACTATTTTTTGACAGCTAAAACTAAGTGGATCAGATTACTCTTCTCTAGAAATAGAAAAGATGATACCCAGTTCTGAATATGGCAAAGTAAATTTGAACATGGCAGTAGATTATCAAACGGCATTTTTGAAGGTGGCTTTTGGGATTTCTCCATGTGTAACTAAGGTGGAAGCAGTAATGGTGTGAAGTAATATAAAGGTAGAGACATGCCAACATATTTAATTACAAATGTACTCTTGTTGAAAGAGAGAGAGAGATGTCTTGATTAAAAATTCTTATTACTTTCTCCTTCTTCTTAGACAGGTTAACATTTTAATCATCAGTTTTATAATTCATTATGAATTGTCTAATGAGGCTAGAATTTGGTGCTGTAAGATTAAGTTTTGAAGATAGGAGAACTGTGTTGTCAGTGTCATTTGATTTATTAAAAAATATGACTGAATGGGCTATAATTTATAATGGGAACTATAATGGTTATAAAAAGAAAATATTTAATTTCAGCTTCTGCTTTTCCTGGCATGAAATAAGAAACATCTGCAGGAGTCATTAGCTCATCGCTGAACAATACATTAGCCTAAGTCGGCAACAAAAGTAAGCAGTGGATTAACTTTGTCCTCACTGGTGGTGTCATTTGGATCAGTCTTAGTTATATTAAAATACCAGACCCTAACCAATGTAGCATAAACAAAGTAATTAAATACATCTATCTAATTGCAAGTTGTGGGTACATCCAAAATACCATTATGTTCATCACTTGCCTTCTCAGGGTAGAAGAAGGGATCTGAGCACTTTCAAAGAGTTGTTAATCCAAAAATAAATAGATTAATTATGTTTCAAATATTGCAAGTGAATATATGAATGTCCAAAGACAACAAAATAAAAAGTTTCTTAAAATAAGTAATGTGATTATTATAATAGCAGTCTGTGAATCTTGATACAGTTTGGAATTGAGATGTGTTGAGCATTTCTTTTATACAACTTACCGTTAAATACAGAAATAATTAAATTACACATTCCTTGTTTGGTCCTATTGAAATCAAACTGATAGGAATATTTTTAGAGAAATATCCACCCCTTGTTTAGGAAAAGAATAATCTTGTTAGTCAGAATTTAATTAAATGGCACATTTTTTTATATAATTCAGTTTGCCACTAATTTTAATTTCATAATCTGTCTGAAACGAACAGCATTGTGCCCATGTTTGCCATGAGCTCTGCTAGTTCTAAAATTGTCCATAGAAGCTCCACTGTTCTTCTTTGACTCAGCAGCCCTAAATGACAGCCCTGGTTGTGGCCTCCTGTTTGCCTTTCTTTGCAAGTTTTCCTGTCTACTTCAGCTCTATAGGGCTGGTTATCCTCTGAGATACATGATGTTACTGAATGCCTTTGTGCTGTCCAAGGAGAAAGGTACATTTTCTGTGATTACGTCATTTAGCTTGGTGGGATTGGTCTTGCTGGAACCTGAGAGGTCTGCTGGTTGATTAGAAGAGGAAGGAGGTAGGAGTTTTGGATACAGCTCAACAAATCTGGTTTGTTTGTACCTTTACAGTCTCCGCTACCATCTTTGGGGGAGGACACAATTTAGCTTTATAAACACAGTGTGTGGTACATGAAACACACTGGCAATTGTCAGTTTGAGAGACATTGGAGCAACAAATAGAATGTGATTAGTAGAAAACCAGAAGGAAGTACAATGAAACCTAAATGCAATGGCCTGCCTGGTGAGAGCCAAGTGATGAAGGGAGAGTAATTAAAAGGAATCAAAATGGCCCAGCAAAGCAGCTGAGTAGTAACACAACTTCAGGACAGTTCCATTTGCTGAATAGTAAGTGGCATGTGTAATCTGTAGTGATATGTCATATGGGGGGTTGGACTAAACGATCTCCAGAGGTCCCTTCCCTGATGGCTCTATGACTCTCTTTGTGTGCCTTCCCATTTCAGCTCTTTGCCAATACAGGAAGTATTGAACAACCTGGAGAAGGGTCCTCAAACCCTTTGTCAGGACAAAATGGTGACAGAGGAGCTGAGAATACTGGTGTCATGCTTCAGGCAAAGTATAAAAATTATTCTGTTTATGGGATGGTATGGTAAACAAAATAATGCCAAGCTATTTGTGTAACTACACTTACGAAAGAAGCAGTGCATTTAGTAAATGTTTATTTGAACATTTCCAAAGAACTGAAGCAAATTCACTGTACTTAAAAGAAATACATTTTTAAAAATTAAATATATATATATATATACGTACTATTACATTTTTTAATTGGCATTCAGGGTGTACTTGAGTAGAATTGAACAGAATTGGTTTTATGATTGGCTATGAAGATTCATCAAAGTTAGGACCTGAACAGATGACATCACACCCAGGTCTTGCTGCATGAGGTCCAAAGAGTTTGCAATCCTCAAGAAGTTTACAGATGTAATATACAAAGAAAGGAGAGGGTGTTTTAGAGTAGGGAAGCTGAGACAAGCCTAGCTGATCCAGTTGGCAGACTCTGCTCTATAAGTAGCTAGAAAATGCCATTGTTTTGATTATACATACTTAAGGATATTTTTTTTTCCAGACCATGTACCTGGCTACTCTTGTGATATATTATACAGTTACACCTTCATTTAGAAACATCACTTCCTGTTTTGAGGTGAATGTCTCCAATTTACTGAACTTTGTTAGTTTTGTCAGCACAATGTATGTAAAAATAAAACAAAAAGCTTTTCAGGATCAGATTAATTTTGTTATGCAAATAGTACTGAGGTGTTTCCATCACCTCAACAGTTCAACAGAACTCTCTAACCCCTATTTCTTATTATTTCTTATGTTTCTTATTGTGGTACCATTGCCGATGTGTTAATTTTATCTTTCTTTGATATTGTCAAATCTTTGATGAAATGTAGAGAGAGAAACTGATTATCTTAATTCAAATCTGTTTTAGCAAGTTTATAAGAAGCAGCAAACTAATTTTTTTGTGCATTTTTTTTTTGGTGGGGCTTTTGTTTGTTTGGTTGGTTGGTTAAGATTTTTTACATCTCTCTATTTGGGAATCTCATTTACTGTACTATTTACTACTAATATTTTAAAGGAATAAGTGACACGATGGAAAATATAGTATATGACACACAGCAAAATAATCCTTTGACCACTCAGTAAATATAAATGGCTGATGATAAAACCATGGAACAAGAAAATATACTAATGTGGTGTGCAGTCATACAACAGTATCCTTGTCATGAATATTAGAAACTGTACATAGGACTGTGCAGAGTTTCAACAGTGGTATCCTTGGTTATTTTAACGCCAGGTACAATTGCCATTATGGCAATGACGTTCTCGCTGAAAGATAAAACAACCATGGATAATGATATGAAGTGTTGGCAACCTGTAAATACAATTTTACTGCAGAGCCACATCAGATAGCAGGCTCATACTTGGAAGAGGTGATGTAGACCACAGGATATGTGTGGGTTATCCTTTTGAAAGGCTTGGAAGAACCCTATTCACTCTCTGGTTTGGTGTAGGAGAACTAAAGGAAGCTTGATAAATGAACAACTTAAAGAATTAGTGTTCCTAGCATCATAGGTGGGAAACAAATCCCCGAACCACAGCAGTAATCACTTAATCGTGGAGTATCAAACTTGAAGAAATACACTGCATACAGAAAAAATGAAACTAGGATGTTTAAGTCAAGTAAAAAAATCTGCTTTGCAAGACTTCTATCAGGAGTGTTTTTAAGAGGTAATATTTGGAGTTTTATTTAAAAATAAAAACAAGATCCCTCTCACTACTGTGCACTACAGAAGATACAGAAAGCAGATAAGAAGTACCCTTTAAAGGCTTCAAGGTGGCTAAGAAAGATTCTTTGAGAGGATGAAGAAGAGGAAGCATAGACAGGAAATATTTTGGTTAACTTGTTTTCAGTTTACTGGTTCAATTTTTATGGATAATATGGATTTACCATTAAATCCTTTCCTCCTTAATGTCATTAGGAAGCAAACAACATGTGCTGTTCCTTAGTTTTTACCAAATCACTCAATCCACCAAACTGACTGACACTTTTGAAGTTGTCTGAAAAATCAAGTATAAGACTATCTGAGGGAAAAGAAGGCTCATTAAATGGAGCTGTCCTTTCTCCTGAGGAGCACAGAAGCTTCTCCCAGTATATAAAAAAGGGTAAAAACCCCTCTCCTATGGCCTGGTTGACTGCCTTGATGCACAGTGGCCAGCCACAGACCGACATTTTCCCTAGATTTGAGAGGCCTTGTGTGGAGGGATGGCTGAAGATTTTTGCACCACAACATGTTTTGGAAAACAGCTAGAACCTCATTAAGCTCACTGACGTGTGTTTGTCATGGCAATATGCTAACAGAATTTACATGATCAGTTTTTGCTGGGAAACTTGACCTAATTATAGAGGAATTAATTATCTTAGAGTTGTAAGCTTAGGTTATGTCCTGGCTAGACTAAACTCCAGGGATTTCAGTGAAGTTTATATCTGCATTATATACATCTGACTTGTCCCTTAGTGGTATGAAGGGCCACTAAAAGAGATCTCAACTGCAAGATAGTACAATAAAAGAAGCATAGCCAGTGGAAGGTAATGCAAATTTGTATTTGATTGATTTATTCCAGGTCACCAGGAGACAATAAATTCAGTCAGTCACTTTTATATTTATAAAGTGAATTTCATGTAAAGGCCTTTGTGTGGTGGAAAGAATCAATAAAAAGATACATAAGTGAAGGAGATTCAGCCAAATATTGGCTGTTTCTCTTTAGTCATTGACTGCAGATAACAATCGGACATTTTGCTCTATCAGCCTACAATAAGGGGGCATGTAGGTATGAATATGTGTGTGTGTGGTTGTTACTTTTACATATATAGTGTGCTGTTTTGTCCTTATAGTGCAGAGTCGTGGCTAAAATTCACTAGGTTAAAACATGGAATATTTATGAAAGAGAAGAATTTGCTCACCAGATGAATATTTCATTACTACCTTTTTTAGGTCTGTTTCTTGAATGTATCTTGTATTTAGTCATAATAATCTTTGATGCAGAAAACTCTTAACAGAATTCTGTATATAGTAATTAACATAGACTTCAAAATACATGGTTTAATTTAAAATTTAATATTCTAGAAAATTTCCTTAAGGGGATTATTTTCTGTTTATTGAAGTAATCATAAATTCCAGTTTTAAAAAAAAAAAAAAAAAAAAAAAAGTTGGAGGGGAAAAAAGTTAATTTTGTTTGAGAAATTGTTGTACCATTAATTTTTGTCTTTTAGTAATGTCAGTGGAGTTATTTCAAGTTTACTTTGGTATTAGATACTACTTCGTTTTAATGTTAATAATGTTGTATAAAGTTGAGGAATTGAAAATACAATAAAACTACATCTGTTAGCTTCATAGACATTTAGATTGTTCATCTCTAAACCTAAACTTTTCTTTTTTTCCTTTCCTTAATATTAACTGGAAAATACCATGTGGTGTGAATGTGGGTTAAATTCAGAAGGAAATTTTTTGTTTAGGAACTAATAAGAAAATGTTTAAACTAAAAAGTTAAGAAAATTTTAATAAAGATATATTAATGAACTTAATTTATCTTTTTGTGAGACAGTGTTTATTGATATCTAATTTTGAAAATTTGAAAAATACTCCTCGTATTTTTAAATTTGGGGGGTTTTATTTTTTCTCTTAAAAGGGTTGAAATTGAGATTAAGTATTTCTCTACAAGCATGAAAGTTTTGGTTGACCCAAGTATAAATTTTTCACTTCTGCTTAATGTATACTTTTTTTTTTTTTTTAAATGAGGTGGGGGAAAAAACATAACAAAAACACCAACAGAAAATTATTCTTCAGGTCCTGTCTTGAAGAAAGCAATTGGCGATAGAGAAGACAAGCTAGTCATTTCTTTCTCCTTAGAGCATTTAACTAGAATTAATATCAATCACATTGCAGCCAAGGTTTTCTCAGTAGTCCCTCTGAGTTAAATATGTATCTGCTTGCATTTTCCCAGATCTCTAGAAACTAGACTTAGAGCACTTAAATGAACATTAGAGATGAAGACTGGGAACAGTAAGGATTTTTCAATCACTGTTTTTGTAATTAGTCCTTTAAATGTAATGTACTTCAATTATGATAATATGAGAGTCAACATGTCATAAAATGCATGTTAAATTGCTATGTAAAGAGATTGAAAGGCAGCAAATATACAAAGGGAAAAAGCTGAATAACTAGAAATGTATCTTGTTTCTCTCCTATTGCACAGCTGTTCTTTTAATTGTTCTTTTCGCACAACAAAATTCACAGCATCACAGTGGGACTGAGATGCCAAGGGACCTCTGGAAGTCCTCTCACCTGATCACAGAATCATAGAATCACAGAATTATTTAGGTTGGAAGGAACCTTCTAAAGATCACCTAGTTCCAACCTCCCTGCATAGGCAGGGACACATTCCACTATACCAGGTTGCTCAGAGCCCCTCTGCTCAAGCAGAGCTACCAAGGGCTGGTTGCCTAGGACCATGTCTAAATGGCTTTTGAGTATCTTTAGGGAATCTACAGCCTCTTTGGTTCTGCAATAAAAATACAAAAATCTTACATATTGTCCATTGTGTGGAATCCAGAATTGCAAGCACTTTGACAGCCCAAACAAAAATGACACATCAGCAGATCAGAGGTAAGATTATAGATCTTTTACTCTATGGTTAGAGCACTGTACAGCTTTCTCCATGTATTCTGCATTCCTGGATGCTTTTTTACAAAGAACACTGGATCCAGAGCAAGGAGCAAAGTGTTCACAGTACTCTGACCTGAACAGACCAAGTAAAAAGCATTTGCAGTATCTCAAGTGCTGAGAAGAACATAATATATGAATAGTAATCCCTGGTTTTGGGATAGGCTGCAGCAGTGTGCAGTGGACATGTGAGAGTGTAGAAGTGCTCTTGACTACATCAAACCTTCTCTGTTGGAAGGAGGTAGCTCAAGGAGATGTTTTGCCATCTGTTTGCAGCATGGGAGAGAGAAAATCAAAAGGAAGGAAGGACAGCTTCTTAACACGGCTTACCAGATCCCAGTAGCTCTTCTTTCTCACAGTGCGAGGTGCTGGTTGCGGCTGGTTTTGAAATGCAGTTACTGGAGAGGGTGCTACGTGTCCTCTGAAAACAGAACTCTGCTTCTGACAGAACGTGCATGGAAAATGAATAAATTAGCTCTGAGGAATATATAGAAAAGTAGGGATGAGGTGGGTTTCAGAAAATCCATATATTTAGGATGAACAAAATCTTAAAAAAACTCCACAGCTCAAAATCAATAGGCCTGGCTCCTACATTAATGAAAATTGAAAGGTTTGGAAGAGCACCAGAGTGCTAACTGATAGCTGCTGTGAAAATGCTTCTTACAGAGGCGCTGTCAGAGTGCCTGATAAACTTTTGACTTCTAGTGGCTTTATTCATTAAGATAAAAGAAAAATCAATGTAAATTATCTTCACTTGTTCATGAAGGAAAGCCTTTAGTACTCAAGTTTCAATTACTTTCTTAAAAATTAAGAACAGTGCATAGATGACAAAATAAAGGAGGAAACGTAGCATTTCTGAGAAGAATAAAGAAACTTCATGCCAACTGGATTTTTTTTTACCCATGTCACCATGTTCTCTTTTGCCTTGTTTCACTGCGTATAGCAAAGCCATGTTAGTGTCAGTAAGAGAGAAAAATATGTTTTTACAGTTATGTTTAAGCATGTTTCTATTTGTTGAGTTACAGTTGCCCGCAAAGAATTTCACGTGCTCAGTAAAACCAGTCTAGGACACAGTAATTTGTTCAAACTGCCCCAGGTTTAAAGTAAGCTTCTTTGTCACCTGTATTTTAGGGCAGAAAAATGTGCTGGGTTTGGAAATGTCCAGGTTCAATATGGCCTCTGCAGATATTCTTAGATGAATTTGTATTTCCTATGACTTATTGTTGCTGTCTGTGACACAGACATGTGGTGATAAAGTATTTGAGATCTAGCTGAGGGCAGTGTTATATAGAAGCTGGACAATACTGCCAAATAAGAAAAGCTACAAGTGACTACTGGCGTGTCAATCATTCCTTAAGCGGTATATTCCAGTCTTAAAAATATACCTGGGAAATCAAAATATTGCTTTATTCATTTAAAAATACCTGATTTGCCTTTCTTGCACCAGGATTTGAGTCTTCTCTTTTCTATACCTGTAGTCATTCCATGTAGCTCTATGGTGGGGTATTTCCTGTTCCTCATTCCTAAAGTAACCAAAAAATGATTAAAAACACGTACCACAGCAAAGCGATATGCCTCCCAGCGTGGGACTCCTCTAACACCACATCCTTCATTTTAGCTGCCATCTGCTCCTTTGAATTCTCCTCTTGGCACATTATACAATTTACAACTCAATTTTGTGGTGGTGAGGATTGTGTTGCATGGAAATTATCTAAGTAAAGCAGTATGTCGGCCCTCAGTCATGCTAAAAAAACCTACAGACTTGGATTATTTAAAAAACTTAATTTGGTGATTCTTCCTTTCTATGCCGTTCTTGTAAGACCCCACCTGCAGTACTGTGTCCAGTTCTGGAGTCCTTCCCCAGCACAGAAAGGACATGGAGCAGTTGGAGTGAATCCAGAGCAAGTTGAGGTTGTTCAGCCTGCAGAAGAGAAAGTTCCAGGGAAACCTTAGATTACCTACCAGTACCCAGAGGGGTTACAGGAAAGATGGAGAAGGACTTTTTACAAGGACATGGAGTGATAGGATGAGGGGTAATGGCTTTGTGCTGAAAGAGGGTAGTTTTACGTTACATATTAGGGGGAAGTTTTTTAGTGTGAGGGTGGTGAGACTCTAGAACAGGTTGCCCAGAGAAGCTGTGGCTGCCCCCTTGCTGGAACTGTTTAAGGCCAGGTTGGATGGGGCTTGGAGCAACCTGGTCTAGTGGGAGGTGTCTCTGGTTGGAGCTAGAGAATCTTTAAAGTTCCTTCCAACCCAAACTATTCTATGATTCTGTAATTCTATACAGCCTATGAACCAAGCAAGTCATTTGAACAGAGAACTGTATGTCCCTGGTCCTGAGCAGGTTTGTAACATAGTGTATGTTCTATGCAACAGTGACTATTGGCAACTTTTTGCTTCATCTTTGTGCAATGTAAAGACTTCTCATGCAATGACTGAGGTTGAAGTTAGTTTGGAGTGAGAAGTGGCACAATAGTGTCACAGAAAGTTTATGCATTAAAGTTGGTATGTGGTGTTACAGGACTGTATACAGTTCAGGTTCATTTGTGTTAACTCCTGTTTTCTGCTCTGTTTTGAGGATTGTCTATTGTCTTTTTAAGCTTTCCTAATTCTATTGGAGGTTGGATACTGTCTATTGTCAAGTAGTATGGTAGTAAATCTACCTTCTTATTTTTGGTGGAAGATACAGTGATGCTCAGACCCTGTTAAACCTTTTCTTATCTCAGTCCCCCTTTGTTTCAGTCTGAATTTTTGTAGCTTTGAGAAAGCCTTGCTCTCTTTCCTTGCACAGAGAGTTCCAAGAGTTTCCCAGCTTGTAGTAAACTGTTTTCAAGAGCAGATCAAACTGCCCTCTCAGTCAGCCTTTGGTATCTTCAGACTGAGATGCAGCACATTTTCCTCATAGTACAAAGGAACAGGCTTGACCTAGATCAAGCACTGGGGTATGCATCTGCAGTGCAAGAGCTAATCCAGCCTCCTGTACAAATCCAAAACTAAACTCACATATACTATAAATAACTGAGTGGGCTTTTATTGTGGGTTATGGTTGTTTGGTTGTTTGGTTGTTTTCCCAAGAGGGAAGAATACCCATAAAGTAAAAATAATTTAAAAAATAAATTAAAAAAAATAATAATAAATCATCAACAGTGTTACTTTCCAGTGTGATATATGATGCTATTTTAAAGTTCTTCATTCACGGAAGAATAGCTGGTCAAATTTCCCTTGAAACACACAAAACAACCAAGTGAAAAAGCTTCAGGCAAGTGACTGAAATATGAAATACAAAATTGTTTGGCTTGGAAGGCTCTTTCTGTGTGTAATTATGGGGATATCTTACATAGTTTTTTGCATCCCTAAGCAAAACAGGTGCTTGCATGTACCTAATTAATCCTAACTATAATTTACAGCCTTTTTCAGTATTTCATTTTAGGAGTATGCATTTGGATGTTGAGAGAATCGTCTTTGTAATTTAAAGAAGCAAAGACTCCTTCTACCATCTTAGTCACTTAGCTATTTCAGGACACTTGTTCTCATACAGAGAAGTGGTAGGATATTTTCTGATTGCATTCTTTGCTTTTTTGGAACATGCAGATCTTCTCAAAACTGTGTTTGGCAGCGTGTGTCAGTATGCATGTAAAATTGTGTGATATTTAAAGTTATGACAAACTACTTCTACTTTCAGAATTACAACTTTAAGTACTGTTGTGCCTTTGGCAGATGCTGAAACCTTGTCAAGAACTGCAGCTGTCTAAGAACTGAATAATTGTTTTAAAACTAAATTTTTTTATACTGTTTTCCTTAAGAAGAACATCCTGCCAGATGCTAGGCTTGTACTAGAATTGGTGGGCACTCCGATAACTGACTTGTTCTACAGAATTGTAAATGTAAAGGCACTCACCACAAAAATCACTATCTAATCTTGTGCTCTACACAATACAAAATTTCATCTAAATAAATCTTTCGTATTTAAACATGTTCAGCACTAGTCCTGATGCTTAAAAAAAGGGAAAACTTATACTTAAGAAAAAGGCGAATGAATTAAGTAATCTTATTAGTATTTCTAACACTGCCATTTTAATATATTATTCTAGATTTTAGATTCTATATTTTAATAATACTTGAAATTTTATTCAGATACTCCACTTTTTGTTAGAAACCTATTTCTTTAAATAAAACAATGAAGAGAAGAAAGAGTAAGGTTTTTTTACAGGCTTTATGTGCTTAAGTGGATGTAAACTTATGAAGAGTGATAGGTTTCCTCTACCAACTGCCACAGGCATTTCTGAGTTTTCTTAATTATTTACTTTGTTTTTCATTTAACATCTGTCATTCAAGCAGAGTTTTATCAGTTCAAAATGTGTTATCTCTGAAATGAACTGCTGAGTTGCCTGGTGTCCTCCCTTTTGTATTATTTTGGGGTTTTTGTTAAGAATGGGTGCAAACAAAACTTAATCAGCTGAAGATAGAAGGAGGCACTGCTGTTCCCAAGGGCCTGTGAATAGGGAAGGATTAGCTGGTGTCCTGGTACTACAAATCCAATTAACACGCAGCAACAGAACAAACCCAACCTCACTGTAAAACTGCAGTATAAAAACATCTTACTCACACTGACAGAGGTATCGTTGACTGAATGGCATAAGTGATGCGTTTTCCAGATTCATTAGACTCATGCATCTTGAAAACGAATCTGTATTTTTCTTAGGGATTATGCCTCCTTTTTGTAACTAAGACTGACAATTATTTATATCAGTTGTTGCAGTGGCAGCCAGCTGAGTTGGTTGAGTTGGTTGTCATCAGTTGGTGAGACAGCGTTAATCATCTGAGCTGTGTCTTGCAGGTGGCTTTAGCACATTTAAACTGACAGAGTGTGGGACAGACTGAGATTCGGTGCAGAGGGGCTTTTGTGGAAATATGGCTTGACAATGGGTTGCCTCATCAGTCATGCCAGTGCTGCACCCAGTGTTGAGAACCAAAAATTGAGCCAGTTCATGGAAGACTGAAGTTAATTCTGTCAAGTGGGCAGTGGGTAAAGAGACAGATTTGTTAGGCACGTATTTTCAGTGAAACATCTGTGGAATTAAGATCACATTCTTAATGACTGATGATAGTCTCTGGGAAGTCAGTCAATCAGTCTTTATAATATGCAGGTTCTCTGAGATCCTGAGATTTGATGCTGAGCAGAATATATTTATACATTTTTTTACGTTGTATTCAGAAAAATGTTACTTGCTCTTGGATTCTACTGTTTGCAGGTGGTTCATTTGGATGATTTTGCAGAGCTCTTGCGTAGCCTTTTCCATAATGTTATATACAGCTTATTCTTTTGTATGCCTTACATTTTATTTGAATGTTAAAGGCAAACATATTTCACATTAATGTATAATTAATGCAAGTCTTAATATGAACACAAAAATCATGTAACATGTCATAATACCTAACATAGGAGAGCCCACCGTTTCACTGAATCCTTTATCCTCAAATTACCTATGCTTCAAAGTTCAGATTTTTTCCAGACCTGGCAAGGCTTTCACTATTGTAACAGAAAGAATTACAAGTCTGGTATAGCTGTTCAGATACTATCCAAGCATATAATCTACCTCTTCTAAGCTAGTATATATTGGATTATATGTATCCTAGTATATACTTTACAAATCTGCTCATGCTTTTTGGGGTTTCTTTCCCCACAAGTGTCATGCAGCAATGCTCACCTCTAAAGAAAACGTGATTAAGTTTTCCCAAATGAACATAAGATTTTCTGCAAGAAGATAAAATCTAATGTTTGTGCTGCCACATGTCTTACTATGTATTGTTAAAGATGCATTAAAAGGAGAAGAAAAATATTCTCTCTGCAGCTCTGAAGCTGCAGAGTAGTTTACAGTTTAAGGTTGTGCAGTGCTGTTGTCAGACCATGACTTGGGGATGTGTGTGACAGTTGTGGGGGCTTTTTTTATCCAACACCTCGCTCCTCTGTGTCAGTGTTACTGATCTGGAGCCAGGAGAAAGCCAGGCTGATGATGATCCACCACCCAGCACAGAGAGTCACCACTCAGTTGAGCAAGGCAATTCCAGCTTTCTCCTTCTTCACTCCTCTGAAATAAGAAAGTAAATTACAGATAACTAGTATGGAGATCAGTGACTCTGTAAATAGCTTTTTAAAATTACTTAAAGTTTTAAATCACTGCTGATGGGGGCGGAGAATATATATATATATATATATATGTAGTGGTTTTGTGTAAGAGATTGTTGTGTGGTCATTTAGTGCATTTACTTAATGAAAAGTGAAGTGCTGACATGACATTTGATCTGGTATAATAAAGCAAGAATTGTGTATTCTTTGAGTATGCAATAGCTTACTGAAGTATGTTTTCTGAAAAATAGTTTATCAAGCTGTGGGAGGGGGTGGGGGTGTGAAATAAGTCCTGGCACATGTAGCAAGAGATTAAGTTAATTTTTTATATTATTTTTTTTTTAAAGTGTTCATGGAGTACAAACAAGTTCACAACTGCATCCTCATATCTGCTTTTAATATACATTTTAAATTTCTGTCCATGGCTACAAAATGCATTGATAAGTAGAACTAAACCTTTTGCATTTTACAAAAGCAGTTCTCAGTAACTCCAGTCTAAGTCAGACAAGAAATGAACATATTGTAGTCCTGACAGAACCTAAACCATCAATCAAATAGTCAAAATTAATTAAATAAACAGAAAAGTAATGTTATTGACAGAGTTGTCTTGGCATCTGAATGATTTGTTAGAGCTGAGATTCAGCTATCCTATTTCATTCAGATGTGTACCTAAGTGCAGAATGGTCCCACTGAATCAACTACCAGAGTGATAACAATTCAGTTTTGAATTGCTAATGCTGGTATTCATAGCAATAAGTAAGTCTAAGAATATTATTCAAGTAGCAGTCTGAAAACATCATTACTGGAATGAATAATCTTTTGTATTTTTAATTCTTTTTAAAGCAGTTTTAATGCACAGTCACTACTACTTTTAATTTTTTGTTGCTCAAGCAGCAGTTGAGCTTGCAGCTAATCCAGATCTTGCACATTTGTAAGCTTTAATAATGCAGCTTCTGTCTAACTTTCAGGTCCTGTTCTGTTTGTGTAGTCCTCTCTGCCACTGGTTCCTTGATAAATTACAACATGCTTGATTGACTTAGTTTATAGTTTGTTTATTTACTTCTGATTCTGTTGTTCATAATATTTAAATACTCAGTTTCTTTTTTTGGGAATCAGCTGTAATGTTATTGTAATAATACTGTATCTGAATAGTTAAATTAAAAAACAAAAATAGGGTGGTACTCTTCTTTCACTGTCTTGAAATCCACTACTGTTGCAAACACATTTTACTTAACTTCAGTAAGTATACAGAAAAAAAACCAAAACACAACACCATGTACTACTGTCAAATTTAAAAGATTGATATGATTTTTACATATATGCACTTCAAAATGAATTAATCTAGTTTCAAAATACACATCTAGACAATAAATTAGGAAAAATAGGAACAAATAAATAAGAATAAATAAATAGGAGTTACAAAAGGGAAGGATTTGCCTATTAATTATTCTGTTTAGGCCATTTTAGAATAGGCATTTCATAATGTAATGCATTGTAATGTAGTCTTCCTAAGTGTTTATCTGAACACCAGGCTGCATAAATAAAGATCACCTATTTGCCTCAGGAAACTTTAGTTAGAGACGAGATGGTTGGCTGGTTCTTCAAACAGTAATTAATTATTTTCTGTCGATTGGATTTGACAGCCCCCAAAAGGACACCATGTTACTCTGCAGTTAGAAATAACCGATGTATCCAGCATTAGTTATCATACATACAGTTGCATGTAGAATATTGTATTGAATTAACCAAGGCTCACTTTTGGTCTCAAGTGCAGTCAGTGTCTGTTGACATGGTCTCTGCTATGTATGATGAAGTTTCACTAAAAAGAGGAAAGATCTTCCTGCTCCTTTCCTGATTTCTCCCAGCATAAAACATGAGAGTGATATTGAAGGCAAAAAGTCAATTTACCAAGCATGGCACCACTCTGAGAAAATGTTTGAAATCTTTATTGCTGCCAAGTGCAAGCTCTGAAGCTGCCAGGGTGGATCAGTGTTTGCCATGGCTTGGCTGTAAGAATATTGTTTATATGGGAGTGATTCTGCAACAAATATAACATAAGGAGCTTCCACTTTAACTGATAAAAGAAGCTCCTTAAAATAGAAATAATAAAGGGATGGTTACCTGTGGTTAGTACCGTAAGACAGTGTCTATATCGCACTTACGGAGGGTCCTTTCAGGCTTATAGCAACACCTCTGTCGCTGAATTTGTCTGCCAAGAAGCTGACTGAAACATGTCTCTTGAACTGTGCTGATGCAGTATTGAGCCTATGCTACTAGCCACATCATAGAGAAATGTTAAGAGTATGATTGAGCTCATTTTAGCTTAGTTCTCCACTATGATGAAACATCTGTTGCTCAAGTTGATAAAATTATTTGTAATTTTTTTAATGTCTTATTGCTGATATATCAAAAAAATGTAAATAGTATAACAATTAGGATGATATGGGGGTTTTAATTTGTATTTTTTTTCTCTCTTCTCTTTCCTTTCCACTTACCCTTCCCTGTCCCCATCTCCCCCCCAACCCCTGCCTCCTTTTTGCACAGCCTCAATTGAAGAGGAACCAACTTCAGCAGGTATGAATAATTTATTATGACAACTACATCATGGTAACCATTACTTGAGAGATACCTTTTAAAAAATCTTTTAACAAGGTTTATTTTGTGTATAGCTCATGCTAAATAGTCAGTGTCGTAGTTCAAAATCTTCTCTGCCACTTTCCTTTTTGCTTCTTCCTTGGTTAAGCTGGTGCATCAGACTTCATAAAAAACGAAAAACAAACAAACAAATTAAACAGGTCAAAAGCAATCAAGAGTAGAAACACCTGTGTTTGTGCTAGTTTTTTAATCTGTCTTTATGCCAGCGAAGCTCAATCACTTACCTAACTCCCCAAAACTGTCATCCTTGAAGACAGTGCAGCCTGTGAGGAAGTGGTGAAAGAAGGAAAGGACAGCTAGCTCAGAAGCATCCTGCTCGGAGAAAATGTACTGCAGACTGTGGCCTGGATATCTGCTCAGCAAACTTTTATTTCCATTTACAGGCTGCCAAGTAGTGAGAACGGTTAACAACACCATCATAAAAATTAGTTTAGGAGCTCCCCAAGAGACAGAAACACATAGTGTTTATTCTTTTGTGAAGATTAACTATTTCTAATTAATTGGCAATCCATTAGCTTGGGAGTATTTAAAGAAAAAGAAGGCAACACACCAAAGAAGAATGGCACTAAACAGCTTTACATATTTGAAATGACATTGAGTTGTATAAACTCAGTGAGCTAAATGAATAGGGAGCCACTTTATAGTGGCTTGTTAAAAGCAATAAAAGTCTCCAGAGGACCAAAGGAGAAAAGGTAAGGAAAGTGAATGAAGGAAGGAAGATAGCAAGGAAGGACTGAACACTGTTTACAACACTAACCTACAACTTGGGAGCAATATAAGTAATTAGAGTACGGTAGAGAATAATAAATGAAAGGATGGAGAACAAAGCCAAGTGTAGAGTGTGAGAGAGGGAGAGTAGTTAAGACTAGCACTGAATACAGAAAGGAGCAAAAGGGAGCTTTTAACGTTAAGGTAGTAGTGGAAAGGGAAGAAACATCACTGAGATGGGAAAAAATACTGCAAAGCAGAGAATGGAAGAATTTAGGAAAGAACTGTAGAGTACTAACATACCCCTGAGGAGTATGCATCAGCCTTCAACTATCCATTTCTTGCGAGATCTGTCAGTCTTGAAATTGTCATGGAAAATATTTTAATAGAAACCTATTGGAGCTGCTCAGTAGGAGTGTCAGTTGCAAAAGATTTTATTTTTTTACAAAGAAAAGATAAAAAAAAGCACCTGTATTTCCTTTTGGAATTGGTTTAAGTATGCATATTTTGTAGAGACAGAATTTAGGGGCGTATACGAATGCACTGTATACATTGTTCAAGATAATCTTGCCATGTTTATACATTGTGAAACCATAATTCCTGTTGTGACCAGTGGAGCTTCTCATAAAGAAATGGCCTTCCTCTTTGCATTTTGAATGTCACTGCAATTTTTGTGAAAACCTGTATCTGTGGGCTGGCCAAGCTAGCCAGATACATCAGCTGAAAATGGATAAAAGGAGACAAGTGGAATTTATAAGACAGCCGCATGGGCTCCACTACATGTCTCTATTAGGCTTACTAGCTGAAATTTTAATAGTTTCACAAAAGCCTACAGATTCTGTATTCGGTTCCTCAGGAGCCCTATTCTTCTGGAGTGCCAGATGACATTGTTTGCTTTTGTATTCATTTAAATGGATTGTATTTAATCACTTCTGCCTGCTTTGTTTTTGTCTGCTGTAATATCACTGCTTTAATTCTCCATATCATTGTTGTGTTCAACAAAGCTCAGCCAATAATTTACAATGTTTTGAGCATTGCTCCACCACAGAATATTCCTAAATAGTTACAATCTCCTTGGATTAATCTATTATAAATAATATATGTTACACCTTTTTACACATACTTTTTCAAATCTTTTCCCCTGAGACTGGAACAAATGTGTTTCATACTCAAATAATTAACTTACTCGTAGTTGTTTGAATGAGCAACACCTAACTTTTAGCCATTATTTTTATTATTCTTAGTCTTTCAGGGTTTGTTGGCATCTAAAAATGTGCCACAATTATTTATGTGGTAACAGCTATACCAGTGTAACTTTCTGTATGAAAACTCCTAATGGAAAGACTGATGACCTTTTCATGATAGTTACTCTGTGAGAGAAAGCTGTCTGCAGTAAGAGTATACACGTGGGAGTTGCACTGATACAACTACACAAACAGATATTCCCACACAGACAAATCAACAGCTAGAAGTACACAAACATACAACACCAGAGTGTTTTTATTCTTTGATTTGGACAGATGAACAAATGCCTCTGGCATAAATGGTACATGGTAGATTTACCATGTGAAAAGAAACACATATTTGTAAACATTTGTGCAAATAAATCTCAACTGCTCAGAAATTGTGTTACAAGGAAACATGACTAAATACCTGCAAAAGTAAGTGAATAATTGTAACAGTAACTCTTTCGGCTATTTAATGAAAGTGAAACCTACAAGTACAATATAAAATTTAACAATACAGTGCACTATATTGCTCCTGGGGAACTCAAAATCAAAACCAGACTGATTAATTAAAAGCAAGGGAAAAAATAAATTTAGTGATGAAGGGCATGCATGTGAAAATGAAGTTATTTTTTACTGTTTGTTAGAAAGGTATTTCTTGTTATAGCTTCTCCAGAGGAAAATCTTTTAACAAAATGCAATTATTTACCTGACATTAATTTTTATTTTAAAATTTAGTAAGAAATACTGGCTCTTCAGATGCTTTATAATATATAGGTTCTATTGATTTTACTTTAATATATGATGAGATATTGTTGATTTGAAAACAATAGATCAGTGCATTCTTATGGGTTTGTTTTAAAGCAACATATGTCTCAGATTATATTGACATTTACAAAACTCTGTGTTCTGCTTAAAACAGATACTTCTTCCTCTGAGTAGGAAGGCAGTCAGGCAGTTTGAAAGATGCATGGGTGCTGAAAAATAAATAGAATCTCCATCCAAAGCATCATGCTGTCACCTGGAGCTTTTCACAGTAATTTCAGCAGGCTGTGCCTTGTATAGATAGAAATCAAGTTCTGTCAGCTACCACATTATGCATTTTTCCAAGAGAAGCCACAAGTTTTCTCTGGTTTGTGACATTTATCTTCATGAAGTGTAATTAAACTCTTGTTTCTAGTATGCTGGGGAGGAAGTATCCCATGCTGCCAGTTTCAAGGCCTGGAAATCAGCACTTAGCATTTAAAATAATTAGAAGTATCTTATAAACACTCTGAAATAAAAAGACTCCACTTAGTGTTACAGTTGCAGGGCTGAAAAGGTGAGATCAGCTGGAGGGCAATGTAGTATTTTTTCAAAAAGTACCCATACTTATTAAGGAATATGAGGTAGGCTAAACTGGCAACTAGTGTGTTAATTTAATGAAGATGATAAATATTATCTGAACATTTTATGAACATCATAAACTTTTAATTGATGAGTGATCAGGATCAAAACTAGGATTTCTTTCTCTTTTCGATCAAAGGGATAAAACATTACTTATTCCCATACTCTGCTCTTTGGGACAAAGTCTGTCTTCTTTGACAATTCCCTCTGTGAGTAGTCTTGTAGAAGTGAAATTACCTAAAATTTTACTGATTGTTGTAAGCACTAGGTTGAAGATCAATTGTCCTGAAATAATAAATGCCCTGTGAGTATCTTTCTTTACAAATGGTATTTCACAGTGTTTCCTTCACTCTCCGTATGCTTCAGTCCAATGAACTGTAATCGTAACTCATTAAACGCATTTAATCTAAGAAAAAGCATAGTTTTTTTAGTGCATGATTTTTAACCAAAGCTAAAACATCAGGTTTTCAGATGTTCCTCACAGTTTCAACAAGGTTTTCCTTAGACCTACTTCTGGATAAACATTGATCTAAATCTCTTTTTCCATTCCAGTTAATTACCTATGGGTTTATGTTCTGGTAGACATCTGAACACTCACTTTGGAGCTGCTTCCACATATCTGCTTACTTATTTTGAGTTTCAGATCAATTAAATAGTTTTATTAGAAGCTCCTGCATTCTGTGAGAGCAAGCGAAGCAAATCTCAGCACAGTTCTCTTGGAGATTTCCTTCTGTGGTTCTTTTCCCATCTGCACAAATGGCAGGAGTCATTTAATGCAGTTTATTGAACTAGGAGGAGGTTGCTTTGTTGCAAATTGTTCTTAAGCCTAATAATGTATCAGCTTCTGTTGAATGTCCTGCTGTTTGAAGTTTTGCAAGTTAATGGTGTTTTTCCATGGTTTTGTCCCCCTCTCTGTGCTCAAGGAGTCTGAAATAATTTCTAAAGGTATCAAGGAGTAATTCTTCCAAGACACAATGAGATAGAGCATAGCATAACATGCAAGACTTTATACACTTGCCTTTACACTGTGACTTTTACTGAAATAATAAACATGTCCTTTGAGAGCATCACTTAACTGAAGCCATTCCTTGGTTTTGTCACTGAATTTTATTTTTTTTTTTAAGCCTTGTGTTTTTATTAACTGGCTTTTGTGTCTTTGTATTCCATCTATATGCAATGTCCAAATGTATCTAGACTTTTATGAGAGTAAAAGGTCTTTTACAGTTAGAGTTTAATATTGTTGAAATGGAATTTAGGTGTTGAAGAGATTGTACACTCAATATATGATAGAAATTTCTTCTTCAAAGATATTATTAAAAAATAATCCCAACAAGAATCTTGTGGCACAGTATGTGCATGTATTCACAGCTGCATTGTACATCTGTGTGCAGCTAATACAAGCAGTCTATTATTTCCCATAGAAAATAATTTATTTTCTACAATACCATGTTATATTTTATATGTAACCTGCCTTATTTAGAATTTCGACTTCTATAGAAGTTATTTTAGCTTGCCTTTTTTTTTTTTTTTTTTTTTTTTTTTTTTTTTTTTTTTCCTTAAAGAAGTGAAATACAAGGGAAGAAACCCCACACTTTCGAGGAAGAACAAATTTTTTAATTGCCACATAAAGTGGAGAAGGGGACTTTTATTACAAAGTCTTGAGAATTAAGTTCAATTCAGAAAAATAAATCAAATTATTAGACTGGAAAAGCACAACAGCAGAAGTTCCAGGAAGAAGGTTGTCCTAGAGATAACACTGAAGAGTTTTCAGATAGTCATAAAAAGTAGATGTGTAAAAATCTTAGGATTTTCCCATTAACCTTATACTAGGAGCATGATGTTAAGCAGTAACTAAAAGCTAAATTGCTTCTAACTTATGTGTTCGGGTTTTGTTTTGTTTTTTTTTCTGTTAGAAAATTTCAGATTTCTTTGCCTATAAAAACTATGGATCAGTCATTGTACTGGGAAAAAAAAAAAATGAGGAAGCTGAAAAATGAAAAGCAGTTACACATTATTTTAACCAATAGGTATTTCAGACCTGACTTACTGGACATGGACTAGATACTTTTTAAGAGACAACCTGTTAGTTTTCCTATTAGACATACTGTAAAGTGCAATAGTAATAATGGAGTTCTGTCTTCTTTTTTGCTTGGTTTTATTTGTTTGTTTGTTTGTTTTGGGGGGTTATTATTTCTCTCTTCTATTCACATTAACATTTAGCTAATTTTGATTTAGACTAGTAGCATATTAGGCAGAAATAATGTGGCTTCCCTGAGATGTGCTACCTCCCAGGAATTTTCCCTGGGAAAATTCACTTCAATTCACTTCCTGCTGTACAGCAGCAGCCAAAGTATTGGAGTTTTGTGACAGCATGCTCTCAGGATGCCTTTTGGGGCACAATTATTTTACTGCGGTATGCAAAGCTATTCTGTTTCACACATTCTGAGCATCTTTCCATATTATTCTAAGAGAAAGGATTTGCCATTCCCCCGGGGTCCATAACAGAGATTTACTCTCCTGCTTAATTTGGTTTACACATCTGTAATGATTCCTTTTCTTTTTCTTCTTGAAGTGCATGTTATTTTTCAGTGCCTGAAGCTAACTTGTTAATAATTTTCCATACATTTCAAGCAAAATACAGACTAAATCAGAAGATTATATAAAGGTCATATTGAACCCTGTTCTAATAGAAATGAGGCTTATGCAGTAAAGATAGCTCTGGATGCCATGTGGCACTGAAGGCTGTTACAGTAGGCTGTCACATTTAAAAGCTGAAAATCTTGCTTAGGTCAGAAATGGAAATTATTTAGTATTTTCAGGCTATCCTTTAGTGAGTGTTTGTCCATATATCGTAAAAAAATAACTCAGTTTGGCAAAATCACTCACTTCATTTTAGGATTAGACAAAAAGGGTGCTAGGAGTTTGAGATTAGCCTGCAGTGCTGTCAGCTGTCTGAGGAAATCATACATGGGCATTTTTCCATAATCTGCATAGTTTTTGAGATTGATACTTGTGATGAGTGTACAACATTCATCGCAGTGTACAAATGCAAGTGGAAAATCATGTAGTGCCCTCTAAAGTAGCTATTGCTTTATGTAATGAACAGTTTATTTTTGTTGCTTATCACTTTCTCAGCAGAGAAATGGATGTTTTCCATGCCAGTCATCTGCCTTAGGTTGAACTTGCCTCAAACAATTTCATATTTCTCATAATAAGGCTAAGGACAGGAGGTGTTCTACTGCCCATTTTAATTCTCAGAGCTGTTCTACAGAGAAATATTTCTGCTCAGGATAATTTGGAGCTGGGGCATGCAATTTCACAGTGTGGTTGCTTTTATTACTGCTGTGGAGAAGTCCACAAGGTCAGCCAAGGAGGTAGGCTTAGTTCACTCTCACTTAGCAGAGTCAGCTCCTAATCCAGCAGAGCTAAGAACTCTGTTACAGGGAGACCAGCAGTACATAGTGCTGTCTGAAGGTGGGAGCAGTCAAGTCTGCCGTACCAGCTACCAGTGCATGTTTGTGGCAAGGCAAGCAGGGGCAGAACAGATGGAGAAGTCAGAAGTCACCCTGGGAGGGAAACATGACGCCTTTGTCTCAGGTTACAGCAATGTCAGCACTGTCTATTGGTTCCAGATTGTAGCAATAGGGTAGCTTTATGTAGGTAGTTTTCTATCTGGGAAGCAGTATTCCCCAAGAAGAGTCCTTGCAGATGTCTGTACATTGTTTGGACAGATGCAAAGAGCAGAGCTAGCAGTTAAAAGACAAGGTTATGTGAATAAAATGCTCAATTTGATATTGATTGCTTCATCTTCTGAAGATGGAGCAAGAACAAACACGATGAAGAGGAACAAACTACTATTCTGGTTGCTCTGGGGATCTCAGTGAGTTCTCTGTGCTTCAAAGGAGTTGAACCGCAGTACAGGAGAAAACATGGTAAAAAGCTAACCATGGCAGAGAACAGATGGCCAAATCTTCTCATGTTAGAAAGGACAGGTTTTAATCTGAGAAGTGATGGAAACCGGGACGAGAAATTGCTGAGGGAGAAGGGAGTGGGCAGGCAATGAAGTGAGATTAATGAGCTGTGCATGGGCATATAGTGAGCAGGCCTGAATATGTGCATACAAAGGAAAAGGCGGCAATGGGATGATCTGTCTTGGGTTGGCTGCTATTAGAAGAGTTGTTTCCTTCATGCAGTCTGTTTATTTCTGGTTCTTTCTTCCAACCTACTCCTGGTTTCTTGATCTTTCCTTTATGCTTGTGCTAGCAGTTTTACAGCTTCATGTTGAGCTGCATCAGGTGCCTCTTCCAGCTGGAAGAAGACTCTTTTGTAATGCAATTTCCCTGATGCAGTTATGTTCATTTGGTTCAGCTCTTTGATCTGACTTGCCACATAGTGAGTGCCATGTGTGCTCTCAGTGGGAAATGGAATTTGGTGGAAACATATAATGAAAGCTAGACTCAAGAAAAAAACAAAACAAAACAGTAATCTTTGGTAAAATACCATAATTACACTGGATTAAAGCAGTCAAAGATTCCTATCCAGGCATTAGATGTGTGAAAATGGGGTGTGTGTTTGTGTGTATATGTAAAAAGCAAATACTAGTGAAAGCAAACCAGCAGTAGTTGTTGGTTGAGGATTTGGAAGGAGGTTAACAAGCCTGTTGAAAAGGATTCTTTCAAAAATAGCATCCCAAAGCAGCTTATTTTGTGTTTATTTTAGCTTTAAACTGTCTTATGACCACCTTCAAAGTATTGGATTGGCTGTGAAAACATAAGAGAAAGAAATTTTTCGTTCAGTGCAAATGTAAGTAGTTTTTAGTTGCAAAGGCTTTGTATTACACATTAATTCTGAAGGATAAATAAGTATTGAATAATGACCCATTTGCAGAATGACTGGTCATTTAGAAAGGTAGTTTGTGATAGCAAAGCTAAGGACTCCTCTCAGTGTGCTCTTAAAGATGCCAAGTATATTCTGCATGGACAACAAACCAGACTCTTCCATAATAGACATTGTAATCCAAATAATATTCCATTAGTGTAAGGTTTTAATGGTGCCATGCACAGTACGAGTGCCAGTACTTGCATAGATATGAATTTGAAGCCTTCATTGTTGGTAGTTGTGCATTTTTCACTAAATTGTGCCAAGACTGTTTAGGCAGTAGTCTTTGTTTTGGACAGCAGTGCAGCAACAGTGTGGGTATATGTCATCTCAGCCTGGTTTCCTCTTCAGGAGTGAAGAGTCCTACATAGCTCAGTCTTTGCAGTGAAAGAAAAGAAATACAAACCTGTAGAGGATGAGTCATCCCAATAAAAACAAAGAGGGCAGTTATTCCCACATTTTCACTGTATAGTACAGAAGGACTGTTCACGGTTAAGTGTCAGTGAGGAAGAAAGTCTGAATTGAAGGAAATTCCTTCTGCTTTCTACAGGAAGGACCCACAGAATTAGTGAAGGCCAGCATAGTGGTGTGGATGCAAATATGAGTGTGCACATATTTATGATTTTTCCCCTGGGTTTTTTAGGACCTCACCTTTTGAAAAGCTGTTATTTTTTTATGCTTACAATTTTTTTTCCTGCATGTACCGTTACAGTACCTCTGTCTAGGATACACATTAAACACATTGGCTGTTCTATGTTTCAAAGATTTTGAGCCTACGAAAGCTACATCCATGTATAACTGCAAGTTTCTAATGGTCAAGCTACAAATAATTGCGGTTAAATAAAATAAGTAAGAGTGATTATGATGAGGTTCTCTGAAATAAAGTTGCCTTTGAGGTGGAAGTTGTGCACTCTTGTTGCTGACTACTTCAATATAGCACTTGGAGATTCTGAGCAAAGTCAACCAACATGAATCTTGAAAGTACCCTGCACCATTGGGGGACTGCAATATTCCAGTTTCATGTTGGAAGAAGCAGCCTTAGTTTCAGAATATAATAAAATCAGTAGAAAAATCAACTAGGTGACACAGAAATGGAAAGCTGTAAGTGTTGCAAGTTCATTCTGTGTACTGCCCAGTCCTAGGGCTGTTGGATGCAACTGGCAAGAGAAGCAAAAAAAAACCCAAACAACCTATTTTCAGATAAAAACCAAGAACAATTTGCCCCTATATGTTCTTATTATTATTACTGCTCCCCGTGTTACAATGTTTTAACAGCAAGGAAATATCGCTCTCTAATAACTTTCCTGGGATTGACTGTAGCATAATGTCTGCAGTTTTACAGCTGACATGCTGAAACAGCCACGGCAAACCTTTAATGGGAAGGACAAGCTCAATGATGTTTCTTGTATGTTTATTGTTCTAGTAATTTTTCTTAACACTTGTTCCTGAATGAATGCATTTTCTATCCATAACTCTTGCTTAGTAAAAAGCAAGCAAACAAAGAAGTCTATTCTGATTCTTGGTAATCTCAAGAGCAAAAAAGTGTTAATTCTTACAGCCAGAATCCTTGCCCTATCTTTTCAGTAATTCATATCCTGTTTTGTAAGGGTGTTAAAGAACTTACAGATGTGCATAAGCTTAAGCGGGTTAGATATCTGCTAGAGCAGGAAGGGACTAAGTGCCAAAGTAAGCTCTCTGGCTACCAGCAAAATAGCAGAGAATGTGGCTGAACTGAGAGCAAATGGTACTTCTGTTCAATTTGGGCTCCTTTGAGAATGATTTTTATAATCAGTGAAAGATGTGACATTTAGGATCATTTTGTGATCTAGATACAGAGTTTGGAAGAAGGCCGTAACAAGGAAAAGTTTGTAGATACAGGTAAAGTATTTTATTGAACCAGCTGATAGGTGGAATGGACAGGCATTCAGGCATGTGAGGTTTTCTTTATGTCTGAAACAGGAGTATTTCATTGGTCATGATCATGGATATGTATGTTACCATTAAATTGCTATGGATTTGTAGTGCATCAAAGCCCAGGAAGTGTTAAAACTGATTGATAATGAAATTATCTACAAATGGAGTTCTAGGCACTGAAGAACCAAGAGCAGGGTTTAAAATAGAGCTGAGGTGGGTTATTTTCTTCCATCTCATCTTTCTAATGACTCTGTGTCTCATCAGCTACCAATCTGATGCTCACTTCCCATCCAGATGAGTTTCTTCCTGAATTTTACTGAGTTTACTGTTGTTCTGCTTAATACAAATACCGCCAAAGCCCCTACCAAGTAAAAAATGCCTTGCTAACTGAAACTGTCTTGACTCTGGCTTCAGTCAGTTCTGTTTTTCACTAAGGGATTAACTAGCTGAACTGTCTGAGTAGCTGTATCACTGAGGTCAAAGATCTTTAAGGCTCTCCTAGCTTGAACAGGAAACAAACAGTGATGAAGGGTTTGGCATTTATATTTTCAAAGTCACAGGTTACCTGCCATTAACAATGACACAGAATAAACTGCCCTCTTAGAAATGTGTAACTGAAGCAATATTGCAGGTGAACTCCAGATGAAGTTCTTCTCACAAAGACAACATAAATTGCTTTAAGGGCACAGAAATTTCAAGCAAAGGCTTAGTTGAATTCACTCAGAAAGGAATGTGGGTATTTCTGCACTTATGCAGACCATTTAATAACAAATATTTGTCACCTCATTCACATCTACTAATTCTCATTGTTGCTCTTATGGATTGACTTTCCATATACTAATGACCATTTGTCAGAGCCAAGACCTTCCTTTTTTCTTTCATCTTAGAAGCTGATTATGTTATTTTTTATTCTATATTCTTTTGAAGCCCTTATAACTGCAGTTAAAAATGCATTTCATTTTTCTCACTGTGAATCTTTCAGATAAACAGTGTTTTACCTCAGAGCATGAATGTCTATTATTAGACTTAAAGAAAGAATGGCATAGAGTATACAGCTATCTTCTGCTGTATTGTGTAATCTTATCTATACTGTTTAGTGTTTCAAAATCTTGTGGAAGCAACTATTTCTTCCTCTTTTTTTTTGCATTTATATAATAATATTCAGCAGTACTCCTAATAGGTAAATACCTTATTACAAAATTGTGGCAAAAATATTTACCTAAGATACAAAGTACTGTAAAATAATATACAGCCAAATGAAAATCACCATTATGACTGAAGATAAGTAAAAGAGCAAAATCTCCTACCGTCTGGTCCAGAAGTGTAACTTCATTACTTATTCAGGGTACAACTTCCCTGGCTACCATGGGAGTTGTGGTTGTATGACAACTGTTCTGATAAAAATAACAATTGTGAAAGTGTGACATGCTCCCATGAATGTCTAATTGTCTGTTACTAAGAAATGTTAAAAGTTCTATATAATTTAGAAGTTACTTGTATTGTGTTAAATAAGCTGAGAAAAGAGTTAAAATTTATTAAGATTTTTTGTTGTCTATCTTTTTTTAAACTGCTAGCTGCAATGAAGCAGCCATAGCCCAAGAACAAAAAAGTCTGGTTATAGATTTATATATTCAATTTGCCTGCAGTACCATATCTTAACACTCACAAAGCATGAATTAACACTCTGCAGCAATATTACAAGTCTTTGTTACAGTTATTCATGAATTTCATTAGTTTCAAGCTTTCTGCATTTTTTCATCATGTTAAAACCTGAAAATTTCTTATTAATAGACACTGAGGGACAGGGTGACAATGTTTCAATATCTTATTCTTAATCTTTCTATGTTAGCCTGGAATTTTTCAATTTTCTTTTTTAAGTCCAGCTTCCTAGAAGAGAAAACCATTCTAATAATTTTATCTGCAAAACAGTAGTACTGGGCACTTCTTGGAACAGAATACAAATAAATTATCCAGTCAGGTCAGTGTTCTGCTTTAGCCCTCCTTGAGCTGTGGCAAGGGCAGAAGGGCAGAATGTAATGTTTTTGTGAACGGGTTTTGTTTCTGTTTGAATTTTTGGTAGCAGAAGACAGGCAGTGTGTTGCAACCTCTTAAGAAATTCCAAATAAAGAGTTGGCTTCCAGCTGTTTCATGTAGCTAGGAGTATCCTTGCAGATGACGGTGAACACCAGAAAAGGACATGTGGCTCCAGAGGAGTTCTGCCATACCAATCCCTAAAGTGGTATATTTCTGACATCAGGAAGGCTCCAGCTTATGTTCTAGTTGTTGAACAAGCCTCTGCTGAAGGCAAAACTTACCTGTGCAGAGAAGTGTAATTGGGACACAATAATTACACCTGCATTGTGTGTAATAACATATAGGGTATTTTAAGTTGAAGTGTTGTTTATCAGAAAAGGATACTCTCCAGTTTAGCTGTGCAGAAATTATTACCATTACCCACCAAAACAGGTCAGTATTTTCATGTGTGTACAACTTCATGTGAGTCACATTAATCAGCAGCAATTCATTTGTATTTGGGCCATGAGTATACCTGGTGCAAAGGAAGGAGACGTCCAGTGACACTACTGTGGATCTTAAAAACCGAAGCCACATCGCTGCTAACAGGGGTTCTGATTTTAAATTGGGATGGTCATGCAGTGTGGGGTTTTCTGAGTTGGCAAGAGACC
>NW_009952440.1:735337-762270 GCF_000747805.2 Chaetura pelagica
AGAAGAGAGAATGATGATCTAGATGAAAAGGGAGTAAGGGTTGGAGAAAAATGACAGGATCTGGAATTCAAAAGGATTTAGAGTAGGGTACATGACATTGGAAGCCTTTGATGACAGCTGGAAAAATTGCAAAGAGGAAAGGATATATTTCCTCTGTCCTACATCCTAAGGGAAATAAATGACTGGAGCGTAACTCTTGTCTGTTTCCCTTGGTTTCTGCCATGGACAACTTTATGCCTTTTTTTGACTATATATATTTCACATTTAGTAATTCTCTTTCATCACTTTTTAATAATATTTCATGTCCTAAGGATAACCAGAGATTCTCCTCTGCTGTTTCTGTGTCATTAATGTGACACCAATAATTAGGACCTGACTCATACAAATATGAGTAGCATAAGTTTAGGCTGTTGCCTTTTTTAGTTCCCTCTGGAATGCTCAGCAAGAGGACTAACAGGATTTAAATTTATGTTCTGTTATAGATAAGGTTCAAATAATATTATTTTTTTTCCCCAATTTTTCTGTTATTAGTAGAACATAGCAAAAAAAGGATGAGGTCCTGATCATTAGCAGTGTAAAATGCAGTGAAACAATGAAAACTTCATATGTGATCACAAGAATTGTGATGATAAGAATAGCTCTGTTGCATAGAAATCCCAACTGGCAGGAATTCCTATTGGTTAGGGACCAAACTATGTATAGGTTCCTTGTTGCTGGGTATATTTTACTTAAGCAACAGACCAATGCAGTAAGTACACAGGTGGATTTGTTTCAAGTGTCTAGAGAATGGATCTGGAGAGTTTATTTCATTGTAGGACCTGTAGACATTAGTATTGTCAGAACTGCCCTTTTGAACTGAATATTATTAACATCCTAATATATAATAGTTCTCTGAATATTTTAACATAAAAAATTCATCAAGTATTTGCAGTTCTCTAGCAAAATTTTTACAAATTACAATGTTGTCTGTGTTTGCAGGGGCATTTCTGTTCTATGTGAACCAGAATAAATGGAAAAATATATTTGGAAAATATTTCTAACATTAATGGAAAAATTAATCTGGATTTAACAGTCAAAGTAAAACATAAAAATTGGAGAGCAGCAATCACACACCCACACTCAAGTAGGCAAGAGTGTGAGAAGTCAGAGGCAGGAACAGTATTATCTAACAAAAAAAATAATAATGATGCTGCCACCTGAGTGTGAAGTTAGAGGAAGAGAAGGAAAAGGCCTCGAACCTAGATTTTCTGTAAACAAAGCAGGTATTCTATGTAAAAACAAAACCAAAATCTTCCTGTGAAATATCACGCAAAGGTGCAGAACAGGTCTCACATTAATTTACTACACTAGGTTCATGAGACAGCTTGCAGGGGAGGAATACTCTGGGCATTATTCAGAAATAGGTATGTAAGTGACTGAGGTTCAAAAGGGCTGAAAACAGCATTGAAAATGGGGAAGAAAAGTTTTCAAGCTTGAAAGCTGAGGAGTGTGAGGAGAAACAGAGAGAAATTGAGGATGATGTCTTGTAATGCACTGAACACTTTCTCCAGCTTTTGGAGTATTTTCAGATCTAGTCCTATTAAGTATCACTACGTTGCCTACTACACTGACCACACCTCAAATTTGGGTATAATCTGTCATCCTCAGTCAATGGAAGGGTTAGGTGAGAAACTTATGACTATTTGTTAAGAAAGACACTGTATAGCTGTTGAGTTCAAATAGCATCTTGGCAGAAAATATTCTGCTCAGTTCAAAAAAGACTTGAGAGTTGGCTGGGCAATCAGTTTAAATTTCTTCTCTGTAATAGAAAGCTACAGAGCACAATTAGAAAAAAATTGTGCATAAATGACCTAGCACATTTTGCACTCAAGGGATGAACTTTAGCATTTACTGCATCCAGATAGAGACACCTAGATCATTATAATCAGCATGCTCCATTTGCTGCATTAAAAACAAGGTAAATATTTAATCACAGTGCAATTAAGTCTGGATCAGTGCCATTAGTTTATAATGAATTTATAGTTAGATAGAATCTAATACAGTACTAATTCACTTATGAGCCAGGCTGAACAGATTTTTTTATTTTTTTTTTAAAGCATCAGCTTTTATAAACATTAACAAGATGAAGGTATGTGCAACTGTTAATTACTTTTACTACTTCAGTTCAGTAACATACAGCACTCAGTTAATATTATCAATATTTCATATAAGTGAATATTATCCAATATTCAATTTTGCAATGTCTGTTCTTTTAAGGTTAAAATAACCAAACAAATAGCAAGCTGTAGGTATAATAAATATTTGCTGGTACAAAATTCATTTGTATCCTAACTGCAAAACAGAATCAACAGTGGCAAATTCCAAAATGAAGTAGTACAAAATACATTCATCTGTAGGAGTCCACATATTGGTCTATTTGTGGGGTTTTTTTCCTCTTTGTTTTTCAAATATTCAAGTATGCTGTGCAAGCAAGAATTTCTTATTACAGTTTGGAAGGATGAAGTGGTTAAAAATAGACCAAGTTCAACTTCTGTGGGTTTTCAGTTAAACTGAGAGACTCCTTTATTTTCTTTAAGCTGTATTATGACGAACAAGTATAATGGTACTTGACCCCTGAAATGTTTAGATGTTTATATAAATTTGAAACTGAGAGTGGTGTTTGAAGGAAAAAAAAATACCTATGAGTAAAAGAGCAAATAACTGAACTAGAACATGTTCATTTATTAATGAAGATGCTTCAAACTTGTGGCAAAATGAACATGTTGACTAGAATAAGCCATTTTCATGATTAAAGCCCCTTCTGGCAGAAAGTGAATAGCACATCTTAACACTCCAGTTGTCCTCAAAATTGTGCACTGCAAAGCAGGCAGCTGAGATGTATCTGTAGTTTGGACTACAGAACAAACATTCTGTCCTTCAGGCCCACCTTTGTCAAGAGTGTTCTTGGGAAATAGTTTTCTTCTAGAGGTGAAATCTACAGAATACTTGACAGAAACTTGGTCTTAACTGCAGAGGAGGTGCACTGGCTCAAAGTACTCGTAGTAGTGAGACCTATCTCCCTTGACTGCATTGCTGGAAGGTATGTGTCATCCTTGTGTGTCTGAGCTTAAAGATAGGTTGGGACATAAGTATGCATTTTGGTATGATTTAATGATCCCCAGAACTCAGCAGATGAGGGATCGTTTCTGTCAAGTAGTCAAAATGTTCTCTGAATTATCACAACTCCCACAAAGACGCGCAGCTGGGGGCATTCAAAACCAGCCTCTGTGCTGCGAGGTAAGCCTTGCACAATCATATTAAATTACTAAGCAAAGTAGTAAATGTGAGGAAAATCAGAGACCTTCAGAAGCTATTGTTATATACCTGCCCTTTTTGTGCAATAAAGCAGTTTTATGTCAGAACCTGCGGGGACATTACTGCTGGTTTTAAATGTTCATTTGTATGCCTCTGTACAGGGAAGACATTTTCTTTCAAATAGGATTGTGTTATATTTTGGATTTGTGTCTACTGAACTTTGAAATCTATAAGCTCCCATTGGAGGGGGTACGTTTTCAAAAATCCATTTAACTGATGTTTTAAAGGGATAATGAGGAGAGTAAAAGATCAATATACTTCTGAACAAGAAGTAGTCTCGCATTTATGCATATATATGGGTGGTATAAACATAGTTTTTAACTGTAGGGAGAACAAATACAATTAGTAAGAAAATAATGTTGAATAGAAAGATTCAGACATTAAACTCATCTCAGATATCTAATGCAGATTTTTAATTACCACTCCTTGACTAACTTCTCCTTGGCGGTAGCTGTTCAAGGGTAGGATGGATGAGGCTTTTTGCAGCCTGGTCTAGTGGGAGATGTCCCCACCCATAGCAGAGAAGTTGGAACCTGGTGATCTTTGAGGTCATTTCCAACCTTAACCATTCCATGATTCTACAGTAGGATTCTTCAGCTTTCTTCTCAGTTGCAGGAACTGATGAGCAGCAGGGAGAGGGTATAGGATTACCTGCGTGAGAACGTAGTTCAGTGTAATAATCCTTAACCTCTTCATCATCAGAAACTTGTGCCATTCTGCTACCTGCACCATCAAGTAGATTAATTCTTCTCTTCTCATACAGATGAAGGAAGTCATATATGCCACTGGCTATTTCTGCACATGTTTATTTAAAAATATAAGAGCTTTTGCTTAGTGGGCTCTGTCACTGCTTATTTTGAAGACTTTGCTTTGGCAGAGGAAGCATCTGAAGTATCGTGTAGTACAAAAACATGGAAGGGGTGAAGACTTCAAACTAATGTTAAAACTGTGAGAGTTCTCTGATGAGGATTTCAACCTCCTAAAGGGGAAAAACAACCACTATTTGACGGACATTCATGGAGAGCCAGGAGGGTCTTAAGAAAAGCTAGAGGTATGAAGGCAAGAAGCTAGAGTGTTTTTCTTTTACATGAAATGTAAAATTATTTTATACCTTTTATTAGTTTGATGATAACTCCAATTTGTTTTGATGGGTTTTGGAGCTCAGTATATCATCAGAGTAACACTATCTATTAGTCTTCAGTAATATTCCACAAAATAAATGAAGCAATTAGCTTTGTACCTGACAGTATCTCCATCTTATTATATATCAAGGTCAATATCTAATTTAGTATTTTTCATTAAAGTTACATGATTTCTACATTAAGAGAAGATGCATTGATAGATAACATCAAAAGTGTTGACATTTGTATTGCCTTTAACTTTACTTTTTAAAATGTGATTTGGTGTGTGTCACTCCATTGGACTATATTTTTCTTTTATTTTCTCGCTATGTTTTTCATATTTTTCATTTAATCTTGTCTTAGTAAGAAGTAATAGGTTTTGATATTTGATTTTCTTCCTGGTTTAGCGCTCCAGCAAGCACACTTTTGAATATAGGGAATCAGGCTTTGAGGAAGATGTAACTCATGTAAAGTACTTGTTTAACTGCATCACCTGTACCTGGCTTGTGTTTTAAAAACATGTATCTCCCACCAAAACAGCAGCAGATTTCTTATTTCACAAAAAAAGGCTTACACAATCTGGTGGATGCATAAGAACTTAGTTTACAGATGACTGTAACTGAATAGGGGAGTGGTAAATGGTTATTGAGTTGGGGGTTATTTGGTTTTGACTTTTTTTCCTCTTAAGAGTGCTATTTCAACTACTTTCTCATTTATTGTACTTTGCTAAGCTAATGCTACACAACTCCACTGTTACCTGTTGTACTTCAGAGCTGGCCTTCATTACTTTTTAAGCTAAAGATTTATCAGAGAAGATACCTGGCAAAGCATCTCTGGACTTACTGACAGTGCATCTCAGTGCATAATGCAAAATCTTGCACATGTTCACTGTATGGCTGACAAGGTGCAGAGCCTGCTACTTCAGACAGGCTCTGTGTCTAACTCTGATGGAGGTGGCACTGTGACTCCAAATGAACTCAGGTACAGTTCTTCTGTCTTCAGCTGGGTGAGGAGTGGGAGGACTGCACTGTTTCATCCACAATGCACTAAAAACATATTTTCTCTTTTTTTCTTAAATTCTAATGGATCCTGGACACTTAGAAGGGACAATAATTAATGCCATACTTCACATGTACAGATACACACTGTAGCTTGCTCATGTGATACTAAGTAATTTAAATGAGAACAATCAGAATTTTAGGTAATGACATTCACATACACAGATTTAAATGTTCTTTACAATGGTAAATGTTTCTTGGCTTTTTTTATTTGTTGATTTCTTTGGTTTGTTTTCTTAAAAAATGTAAGAAGATGCAAAAAAACCCCAACAACCTCAAAATAAAACCAGGTATTTTAAAAAACACATTTCCTCAAAACTATCAGGAGAGAAATGCAGAAAGGCATTTAGATAATTCTATTACTGCAAAAGAATCTTAATATCCTGTAAGACAAAAATGAGTAACAGTTTTCCTAAATAGGTTAATTCACTGTTTGTATATATTATCACTATCAAAAATTACATTCTTAATGGTAAAATGATGCTTTCCTTGTTTTCCTGGCTTTTCTAGCTATTAAGGCTTTCTCTCAAGTATGTAATTACTGTTTCAGTATTGCTTTATACAAGTTTTTATTTTTACAAAGTTCTAGTTGACTGTACTTGTCAAAGAATAAAACAGATATCAGTCATGCCTTGAGTCTCTTTGCAACTCTACTGAGGATGCGTTTATTTGATTCGTCCATCTATAAAATCTCTGTGATTTCAGTAACAGCGTCTAAAAAATTTAAGACCTGCTATGTTTTAATTTAACTTGCAATATTTTTTAAAAACAGCTTGGGACTTCAGTTAAATAACAGAATGTTATATTTTGAACTATACTTAATATGTTGGCTAATACCACTGGAACTGCACAAAAAAAAAAAAAAAAAAGACTCAAAAGAGCAGCAAAGTAAAGAGATCTATTACTTTTAGTGTGCAATTAATCTTGTTGACATTATTTTATATGAATGTGGATAAAAATGCCTGGAAAGCATACCATTGAATTCCAAAGCTCATTAATATTGATCAAATGTTGTTGTTCTCTTTGTGTTGGAAACCACTTAAAGATTGCTCACAAAAGTATTACAGTGCTATTGATTAAAAAAACCCAAATCCCTCAAGTCCCCTGCTTTCTGAAAATCAGTTGACAAGTTTGGGTTTTTGTTCTTGGTTTGTTGTTTTTTGTTGTTTGTTTTGGTTTTTTTTGTAAAGACAGATGTTTTTTAACTCTCTGCTATAGATCTGAGTAACCGAGAATATTAATCAGATTGTCAGGGAATTAATTATCCTGCATTCAATAAAAGGTTATTTAAAAGCTTATACTTCCCTATGAAGGTTGGTTGGGACCTCTTGTCATCTGACAGCAGTGCCCAGATCTTACAAAGATTTTTTGATGCTTAAATGAAATGATATCAGGATTAGGGCCCAGATCCTTCAAGATCTGTGTAAGTTTGTGTAACAGGATTCCTATAGACTCAGTAAAAAAACAAGATTCATATGCTTGAAGGTTCATACAGTTTAAATATCTTGGAGATTAGGGATCTCAGAGACAAATCTTCTGAAGAATTGGGAGAAACAAGTTATGATGATACAGGCTTTTTAAAGTTTCTATCATTCATTCTTTTAGAACACAGATGAGTCTAACCCATGCCTGAATGTGACAAGATAGCAGATGAGACGTATGTGCACATATCAAGATTTATTGAATATAACATTGGGGTCTTAACTCCTTAAAGTTGAAGGCACAAGCATAGTCAAATTTTAGGGAAATTGGGAAATTGGAATAGAAATTGTAGTTTGAATGGAAAAGATATTTTAACAATAAAGTTTACTACTTGTAGTTAGATCAAACAATAAAGGTTAACCATTAAAATGCTGACCACTTACTTATTACCAAGTAATATATTAGGCCTGGAACATCAATTATCAATTTTAAAGGATTCTATAATCTTAAAATTTAATTATGAGGATGACTTAATGTTAAGTTTGCTAATGAAGACAATTGTCCCTGGTGTCACAGTTTGACTCAAGATTGGCAATTGCACCAGCAACAATAATGCTCTTGATCCCCTCCCTGTACCACCCAGGAAGGGAGGAGGGAGAGAATAAAGGAGAGAGAATTCACAGTTGTAAACAAAACTAGACAGCTTTAATTAAATACTAATGATGAAAGAAAAATATGTACAGTTATATACAAATGTGTTCAGGAATGTGCAACACCCTGCTGCATCCCCCCACCCCCATCAACTCTCACAGCATCCCCTGAGCTGTGAGCAGTTCTGAAATGTCCTGGAGCTGCCAGAGAGAGCAGCAGAGCAGACAGGAGCTGAGGGGAGAGTGATTAGGGTTAGGAATGCACGGGCCTGGGGATCAACAGTGATGGACAGATGGAGTCCTCCTATGATGCCAGCCATGGATGGAAGAGAAGAGAAGAGAAAAGAAGAAGAAAGGGGCTTGACTTCTGTGATCCCTGACCTTCTACCAAGCTTATGTAGTAGTATGGAATGGAATACTTGGGTCAATTTTGCTGTCCATCTAGTCCACTTCTCCCTAAGGGAGGGTTGCAGATACAGCTCTTCTGCTCCCTTTCTATCTTAAACAGTTTCAACAAGTAGAGCCACGTGTCCTTGATGTCTAATTAGTAACATAAGCTTTCCAGCATTATTAGTCCAGTAGCTGGAAAACTTGCTGCTAGTTAAAAGAGAGCTCACTGGAGTGAGAAAAAATCAGTAAAAAGAAAATTGGCTGCATCCTGGCTCAAACCAGGACACTTGGGTAGGTCTTAATTCTTGAGAATTAATCTCTCTGTCAGGCATCCCTGCTGGAGAGAAGGTCCAGCAAGCTCCTGGGAAAATGTATGGGAAGTCCCTTCAGTCAAATGGGACCAGGCTTTTATAGAATGAGGTGGTTTGATGCTGTCATATAACTATTTAGCCATACCTCCAAAATCTCTCATGGTAGAAAAAAAAAGGAAAACAGCAGGAAAAAAAACAGAAAGGCCCTGTTCTCACCAAGCAAACTCTTTTTTTTATCTGTTCGTTCTTACTTTATCTTTGTTTTGGGCCTACTTGTGGCGGGGCTGGGCTCCCTGTTCTTCAACACTGGAGAGCAGCTGGTGTTATGAACATCAACTTGGTCTCTGTTTGTACCTTTCAAGGGTTTTACCAACTCAGAGCTTGCTAGGCCTTTCCCTTCCCATGGGAATCTTTCCACTGGGCCTGCAAAATGGAGAGACGAAATCAGCTGAATAATGGAGTAGAACTGAGGGTGGCATATTGAGAGATGGAGCATGCTGCTGCAATGCACTTTTTAGAAAATTAATGTTAACTAGTGAAAATTAGATGACTGTTGTTTACTAGTTTCAGTGTACTTATTTCGTGTTTCCTGTTTCTTTCAAAAATATTTTTTAACTACCACCTTCTATTAATAAAAAAAGAACAACGCCGAAGTAGTTTTACTCATGTAAATTCAAAATACTGCTATTATATGTCTGTGACCAAGTAATAACTATAATCAGGCAAAAAGTGTTCATGTTGTTAATGAAGGTGCTTTTTTTTCAGTAGGAGGTCATTATAGAAGACTATTTAGAAATACTGTCATGCACCAGTATATTTATTATTGTGCACCTCAAATGACCTTCTGAGCCGTTGTACTTTGGACTGATCTGAGAAAATGTGAAGTCTAAAGAAAATCAATGAAAGTATGCTGAACATGTGCTTAACAAGCCATATAGAGAAAGCAGCAAGCAAAATGAGAAAGTAATTATTAAAAGATTTATAGTTCTTGGAAGATTAGAGACCTGCTTGCACAGAAGTAATTAACATATGAGACTACCTGCAGGTACTTCCCAAACTGCAGCAGTCTGATAGAGACTTGAAAAAGAAATGCAGAGCTCATATTCACTGGGAGACCAAAAGTGCAAATAATTAACTATGTTTCTTCCCAAAATATAACAGGAGAAATAACATGAACAGAAGCTGTGATACTTGAAAGCCATGAGTCTTCCTAGACCTGTTAATTAAGTGATACATGTTGTGTGGAATTAAGAATGTAGTGTACCATTAGCTTTAAAGTGCCATGCATAATGTGGATGGGGAAAGGCAAAAAAGGCAACAGTCTCCTCCTTTTCATCTTCATTATTTTTACCTTTTTTTACTACTAATTGAATTTAGAATAAGATACTATATAGTCATGACTTTTATTTGTTGGGTTCAGTGAGATATATTGGATGTTTAATGATACACACAGCATAACTTCTATAGGATTGTGTCCTAGAATAGGCTAATGGCATAAGTTTTATCACAAATGTGTACATGGATAGTTTCTTAAATTGCTATAGCCACCTGGGCAATTATAACTGGGGAATGTGTTTTGACATCCCCGTCATTGTTTTAATTTTTATCTTTTGCAAATTAATCGTTTCTTAGAGAGTAGAATTTTCACTAATGATGTTCAGAATGGAAGTTGTGGCTGTGAACATCTGTTCAACCTTTGATTTGTAAATTAAACCATAAACTAATAGGCAGGTCCTCAGAAACATTAAACTTATAGCTCTTTCAAGATTAAATCATTGAAGTCCCTGTGCTGATTGTCTGTAAATTATGCTGTGGAAAGAGATTATTTTCTGTTTTGTTTTTGTTTGTTTGCTTTTTTAAGTAAGTCAATAATTAAGATACTGTCTTTCAATAAGTGAAGAATAACACCTTTTTTGTGTGTGTAGATGGCAAAGGTTGCAAATAACAAACTTTGTCTTGAATTCAGAAATCTGTTCACACACAAACTTGCGCATAAGGCTTTCCAATCAATGATTAACAGTTCTTTTTTCAAGTGAGACTGAAAAAAAAATAAAAAAAAATAAAAAGAGTTTTCTTCTAGTAGGAGGTATGTTACAGGTAGTATTGGTAGAAAAATAAGATATAAAAGGCCTTTAAAATATGCAGTTTAATAAGTAAACATTAGACCTCAGTGCAGAAGATGCTCTTATTTAAAGGTGTGTGTGGTCACTGCAAACCTAACAAATTAGATCTTATTGCTGAAATTTTAGGTATCTTAGCCTGTATTTAGAAGAACTTTTTGAGATCAGCTTGAAGTAGATACGCTAAAAAGCACTATGGTTGTGCTAAAGGCAAACAATGGAAAAGGGGTAGTTGTTTTAGTAGCTGGTAACTGCTGACCCTGAGAGTCACATGGTCAGAAAGTCACCCAAAGCCAAAGCAAAGATCTTCTCAAACTGCTAACTTGACATGTAGTGATTATTCAGGAATATTGTGCCTATCTCTTTGTACATGATAAGCACTTTTGATTAATACAGATTTCCTCAGTGGTATAAAAGTTAGAATGCCTGTTATCTTTAATAGGAGAGCAAGATTTAGCTTCTCTGTCTTCTGTCTTCTCTTACATTAAAAAATAATGTTGTGATTAATGAATAGTGACATGTTTCCTGTTTCTTCTTGTTCATAAAAATCTTTGCTGGCAAGTTATCTGAATTAAGTGAAGGGTATATTGTGGATTAGTGAAGGGAAGTGGATTAGTGGAATTTAAAGGTTTACATAAGAGATTTTATTTTTTTAATGAATGCATATAAATGACTGACATTATTATGGTAGTTATTATGTATGTATATATACTTCTCGTTTTTTTCCCCCCCTTTCTCAGGACCCTGCCTTCCTAATCCATGCCATAATGGTGGGATATGCGAAATTAGTGAAGCGTACCGAGGTGACACATTCATAGGATATGTTTGTAAATGTCCAGAGGGATTTAATGGGATTCACTGCCAGCACAGTAAGTTCCACATGGTAACTTTTATTGTATTTATAAATAGGAGCTGTTTTATTTCTTGCAGTGTTGAGAATTAATACTGGATCTGGTTTTCTAAAGTGTATCAGTCTTTAACCTTTGTATTATCAGCATGGTGATATTACTGAATACTACCATATTGCAGAAGATTATCTTACTTCCAACTCACTGGACACAAGAGTGCATAATTTGATACACATATTGGAGAGCATAGTAAGAGAAAGTAACCATATTTAGCATAGATTTCATGGAAAGGTGTATTTGTGAATATTTTTGTGATTTTTTTTTTTTGTTAATATTGCATGAAAATTTGTGAATAAATACATCTTCTAGGTCTTTCTTTACTTATGCATTTATAAATTATGAAATGTTTTTAATCTCAATACTTAAATTCAAGGATAGAAGTTCCAGACTTAATTTTTATCTGCATTTAATCCTGTTTAATATCAGTATCTGGACCTCTTTCTAATAACTGCTATTCATGTGAAAAGTTTTTCCTGGTTTCAGCTCAGATTTGGAACAGTAGGTTGGTATCCTAGTCTTAGAGTGTGTATTTACAGAACTGACAAGTAACCATGTGGGAAAAATATATTTTGAGATTTCAATATCTCATGGGCAGGGGGTGAGATGACATAGTAAGATATACACTTCACCAACCAAAAATTTTAAGAAGTAAATAGGAGTTGCATGCTTGTACTGACAATCACAAGTCCATGTTTTTCCAGTTATTGTCATCAGAAGTTCTGTGTGATCAAAACCAATTATCAAGAGCTTTGCATGTTCATCTGCAGGTGACTGATCAGATCATGTTCTTACTCATACAAGTAATATGCATTATCTATTTGTCATTCAGGTAGAAGTTGTTTGGTTGTTTGTTTTTTTTTTTTTCATATGTAGAAGTCATTTAAAACAAGTTCTTGCCTAAGGAGAAACGTGTAGGCCAAAATTGTGCAATAAAGCACACTATGGTTTTTAAAATTTCATGTTATTGATACATTTGAAAGCCAACAGTTACTGTGTCACGGTTTGACTCAGAATGGGCAATTAAACCAGTGACAGCAATGGTCTCGATCCCTCCCCCTTCCACCCAGGTAGGGAAGGAGAGAGAGAATGAGAGGGAGACTTTTTGGATTGGAAACTAAACTGCACAGCTTTAATTAAACAGTAACGATAAAAGAAAATATGTAGTTATATATAAATGTGTTCAGGGAATGTGCAACACCCTATTGCCTCCCACCTTCCCCAGCAACTCCCACAGCATCTCCTGAGCTGTGAACAGTCCCAAAATATCCTGGAGCTGCCGGAGAGAGCACAGAGCAGACAGAAGTTGAGGGGAGAGTGATGAGGGTCAGGGATGCATGAGCCTGGGGATCAGTGGTGATGGATGGATGGAGGGAGTCCTCCCTGGATGACAGCCATGGACGGAAGAGAAGGGAAGAAGAAGCAGGAAGGAAGTTGTCGTCTTTGGCTTCATCCTGGCTCAAACCAGGACATACTGTTTGAGGGTTAAAAACTCAAAGATATAGTCAAGAATCCAGTTCCATTTGCATATAAAAGACAAACCCATTCATTCAAATCAGAGTGAGTGAGTGCTGGATCCAGTCTACCTTAATTATATGTTCTACTTGTCTATACTTTGAAGTGTTAGGAACCAATATAATCCAGCTCAAGCAGCTATGTATATTACTTATGTCCCTTTTATACTCAATGGAAAGTGTCTCCGAAGACCTGAACATGGATATTCAATATCATTAACTTTGGCCATGCTCCCTCTCTTAGTTAATTACATAGGTAATGTAGGCAGTCCCACTAACATAATCTAGTTAAAATATGTGTCTGACTCTACCACTGTGAACGTGGAAATGTTGGACATCAGCCACTCCTTTGGGATGTGTTCTGTCTAACCCTAATTCTGGGGATGAACATCTAGTGCAGCTGACTGCCAGCAACAGTCATACTGACTTTCTTTTGTTTTAATGGTTATATCATTGGAGGAGGACTCAATCAAGATGGAGGATTGAGTACATAGCACAATTGTGATAGCAAAGGATAGTTGTTGGCAGCCTTCAAACCCTATAGGCAGGATTTCATGAGTCTGGAGGACAGCATCCAAGATTATGTCTAGCTGTAACACAGGAGTTACAGCAACTTATAAATTGTATCTGAGATACATTGTGAGTGCAGTACCCTGTGGTTCCTGACCTGTTTCCTGGAGTTGCATGCATTTTACATGAGTCTGACACATGATGATTGAAGCAAAAGTCTTTGGAGAGTGGAAAGAGAGGATGTTGTGCCTCCCCATGATTGCTGTGGCAGATCACTTCTGTGTGCCACTGATGTCCACTCATACAGAGGAGCTCGGGTGAAGACATCCTCATGTGGTGTAGAATTCTAAGGCACGTTCTATCATGAGAACAGTCACATAGTCAACATGTGACACATAATGCTACCCTTCCATTAAATGTCAAAGAGATGACTTTTGTTGAGCATGCAGTGAAGTGAGTAACACCAGAAATTTTCATCAAGCAGCATGCAGCCATAGTTATCACTGTTTTCAGGGTTGGAAGGAACCTCTGGAGATCATGTAGTCCAACCCCCTGCTAGAGCATCATCACCTACAGTAGATCCCACAGGAACACATCCAGATGGGTTTGGAACGTCTCCAGAGAAGGAGCCTCCTCAGCCTCTCTGGGCAGCCTGTGCCAGCCAGTGCTCTGTTATTCTGCTCCCACCAAACAACCCCTGGAGGTCACAAATCACCCTCCAAGATCCCCATTGCAAATCCACAGCCCTCCTGCAGACCGAAAGACCATGGCACAGGTTGAGAAGCATCTTTCATCGGGGTGTCCCCCACAGTGCTAACCGCAGCAGTGTGACACCCCCACTGGACCCAGGTTCTGGGTGCCAACCACACCCAGAACCTTTTCCAGCTGCTAGGGGATCTCCACTCAGCCCCCAGGCCCACCCTCCACCCTCACAAAGCTCCTTGTGGGCCTGACCTGCTTATGTTTAACACATGCTGTCTGGAAAATATAATCTTCTGTTATCTAATTCATGAAAAAAAAACATTCTGTAGTGCATTATGGAGTGATTCATCATAGTTGTTTGCTGGGTCCTCAGTACCCTTTTAAAAATATTCTGGTATGTAGCAGTTAGCTAATGATCCTGATAATCAGCAAAGTATATTTATACAAACTTCAGAATAAAGTGGAGCTCTCATGGGTGATTCAGATTCACTGTAAGGAGATTAGAACCCAAGAAGACAGCTAAGGTGATTTGAGATAAGACAGGTTTATGTGAACAGTTACTCTTTGGGGAACAATGAAATTCAGTCCTTTCCAGATAATCTGATTTAAGATGTGATAATAAATCATATACAATATATAGGTGTTCAGAGGCTCTCTAGGGATATCAGCTATGAGAAGCAGCGGAGGAGGTCTCTGCAATCAGGAAGACATATGGGACTTGCAGTGGTGGACTTAATGTAGCTTTTTTATATGATACCCTTTAGCTCAATTCACAAAGTCCCTTTGCTTCACAAAGTTTGGCAATTCATTTCTGAACTCACTGTAAATCAGTTAAGAAGTCTGTCAAAGTAGTTCCATCATAAAAAAGTAAATTAAAATAATCTCATTTCAAGACATGAATCTTCAGCTAAACAGCTACAATTTCAAAAAAACACATTGTACTTCTCTTATACAAGGTTTTATCTTGGATTTCTTTCATGTCTAATACTCTGTTGCTAAATCAATTAAGCTAGGTGATTGATTTTGCAGTCAAGATACATCCTTAAAGTTGGCATTCTGTTCAACAAACATCCTGTCAGTATTTTTGAGATTCCTTGACCTTTTACTCATGTGAAGTATGAACACATAGATTCTAAAGGAGATCATTAGCAATTTTACTGATTGCGTGTTCTAGATTTATTACAGAACTTGTATTAATTGGCAGTGCTTTTCTGAAAATATTCTGATTCCCCAACAGCAAAAAAGCAAGTGAACTTTGCCATTTCAGGGTTCATAAGCTAACCAATGTTTGGATAGGAAAGTTTACCTCAGGGGGAACCTGAGCAGATTTTTGTGGTGATACCCAAGAACAATATGTTCTTTAAAAATTCCTCTGTTGTTTAAGAGGCATTTACTTATATGCTTAGTTTGAAGATTCTTCCCAAACCTTCTCCAGGTAGCATTTTGTCATGCTGTTAATGTATGGCAGTCTTGCTTTCAAATGTGCAGCATCTAGTGACAAGGAGAAAGGAGTTGTTTGCCAGAACTACCTTGAGGCAAGGCAAGTCTCCCTAAGGTCTTACTACGCTGAGAAAGCAGTTCTTCCAGAGCACTTAAATTCCAGAAAACAGCATACAGCTCGTTCACCAGAAATAAGCTGACAATCATTGAGTGCATTATAATTCCCTTTCCTGTAACCATGGACTTAAAGAAAGTCAATATCACAAGATCTTTATGGCTTTTACTGAAAAAGACCTACTGCTATTCATGAACCAGCATCTGTTGTTAAACCATTATCAACGTCACTAATCACTTGTCATATGACAGATGAAAATAGTGGACAAAGAGTTGCTGTTCAGATTAATAATGCCTTCATGTAAATATAGAGGGTTTATAGTGTCACCTATTAAAACAACCTAGAGATACATAAAATAAGTAAAAATCTACGGAAATACTCAGAAGACAGTTTTTCCAAGAAAAAGGAATTCCGTAACATTGAGAGTTGTAGATAATAGGCATTATTGTGTTTATCTGATAGAGGTTGCCTTCTTAAGAAAAGAGGAAACTGAGGCATTAATGACATTATATGACAACATGTGGTTTACTGGCTACTACTCAAGTAACTGAAATTACAGACATTCAACCTGAAAAAATCACATTTGAAGCAATAAAGAGTTCAGATTTAAAGGTTTGATCTGTTTGTGATTTTATATTCTGATGATCATTAACTCTCAGCCATAACTAAATGCCTTGCATTCCAGGAAGAATAATGGTTATTAATCAAACACAATAACCTAAGCAAACCCTTCCCAGTTTTTGTACGTAGTTCTCTACCTTCCACCTCCCTATCATGGAGGGTCTGTGTTACTCACAGGTGTTACACTCATGTACTGGGAAGCTGCACCAATGGGGCCCGTGTGGCAGAGCATCAGGTCACATTTTGGTAGGACGTTGAGGCGTCATCCCAACTACCAGTGGCTTTTAATTGGGGTGCTGCAGTTGGAAAGGCCAGTGACTGTGCATTTCTGGGCAGTTGACATGACGCAGAATCTACAAGTTCAACTCTATCAGCAAATACAAATCCAAGTAACTTTTCCAGCTACTATGTAGAAGTACATTTAAAGAAGCTGTAGAACATGCTTTGGCATGATTTTTTTGTGTTACAATGAGGAAGTGCTCCTGATGAACCATGCCTGGCTGCAGTTTGATGGTAGAGCACTCCAGAAACCATTCCCCACAGGTGGTTTTCAAGCTGGTGTCTTGTTTTGAAGGCTAAAGCAAATTATATCTTGCACAGATGCAGCTTGTTCCAAGCGAGTGGGCCCCCTAGCTGAGTGGGCAAATTTAACGTACTAGGGTAGATACAGTTGCACCATACCAGGTGTTCATCCCATACTTCTGCTGGTCAACATTCACTATGGCTTCTCCCTTAATATCTGTTTGGGCTTGGGGAACTCCAAATCTAATCCAAGCTTTCCTTTTTATTCTCTGTGTGGGGTTCATTGTAATTAGCTGCATGCATAGTTTTAACAAATGACACTAGCAGTAAGTTACACAATGTAATAGCAATACCTATATAGTGTAGTAGTAGTACATTGCATATATGTCTTAGGAAGCCCATACTTTTAAGCATTACTGAGCTGAAGTCTATTCCTGTGTCTGAGCAGTTGCTTAGATAAGAAGTTAAGGAAGACAAGCATACCATTGCTTATTTGGGAATCTTCTAGAATGTTGCTTAATTAAAATGAAAGGGAAAGTGGGTATATTGAAAGTGCACTAAGAATACAAAAAGCAAATAGCCACTAAAGTCTATTGGAATAAAAAGTCAATACAATATTGTTCCTAAAATAGGAAGTGTGTAACGTGAAAAAAATGGAGCACAAAAATGGCAGAACCACTAGGTGGGAGCACAGTGAATGTTTGCCCCATTCACAGAAATCCAGGAAATGTTTTGTGTGAGATTGCCTAGAAAAACAAATGTTTTAATGAAAAAAAAATATTGTGTTTATCAGTTGAAAAAGTCCTGCTGATGTATCTTCTTATAACAAATGTGTGGTGAGACTGAACAACAATAAGAACAATTTTTGGGCTGTTGGAAGTAGGAGTCTGTTTTCCTTGAAATCCAAATAAATATCTTGGTTAAAGCACTAAGTGACTGACATAAAACTACCTGAAGCCCAGAGAGAAAAAGCATTACTTCTCAGGTGACAAACGCTGGATGCTTCACAGGAGAAGTCAAGACATCTCTGCCATGAAAAGAAGGGGCATAACGTGCCCCCTACTTGAAGATTTTCTTTTGTTCTGTAATAGCCAAGGATTGGCTTAAAATTTCAGGTAGGAAGTACAGTATCACTTCCAATTTTGTTCCACTCTTGTTGGCATGTGCTTATATAAGCCCTGTTTATTCCTCTCATTCATAGACTTCAAATAGCTTGTTGAATTACGGGCCTTAAAAATTTCCTGATGCATTCAGTTTAGTAGTCTAATTAGGGTGTTTATTGAAGAAAATACCTTTTCAATTTCAAACCTGCTGTCTTTCAGCATCTCTAAATGTTTCTTTTTTTTGTGTATCATAAAACTGAAAGAAAAGCAGCTTTTGAATGCTTTCTGTATGCCACTTACAATTTTTGCATACATTTGTCATGTTCCCTCTTACTTTTTTCCTATGAAAACCATTCAGATTGTTTCCTTTTCTGTTTCATATGAGAGTTTTTCCAAGACTTTTAAATTATTTCTCTGTGGTCTCCTCAAAACCCTTTTTGTTCTGTGTTATATTTTACTGCAACAGTGACCTATGCTGAAGACAAAGCTGTACCATTTATTTGGCAGAAGATCCTTACAGTGCTTTCTATATTCTTTATGCAGCATTTTGTCAGATGATGCTTTTCGATTTTTCCTGTTTGAGCCAGAACTGGATGTTGATCTGAAGCTTTTATTAAGCTGCCTTCTTTGATGCCTAAGTTTATTTCAGAAGATATCATAGTGGGAGGAAATAGATCTTCCTGATTGCTTTTGGGTTTTATGGGGATATTGAACTGAGAGGTGGGTTTCTTATGACCTATTCACTGACTGAACTATACAATGAAGGGCACTTTTAAGAAAATGCATGTTTCTATGATATAAAAGTCACTTAGGCTGCCAGTAATCATTATAAACATGTTTTGTAGCAGGGTAAATGGCTTTTCCCCTAATTACTGTCTTTCTTAAGAATTGGTATTAATATACTGTGGAAAGGAATTAGTGTTCCAAAAATGCATGAATTGCTGTTTGATTGCACATGGTCTTAAAAAAATGACACATACAGTTCCTCTTTGTTTGAATTAATAATACCAAATTAAAAGTGATCTCTGTAAATTCAGTAACAGTTATCTCATTGTAATTTCAACATCACACAGTGTCTCTTTTGTAACATAAATATATGCCTTTTCATTGACTTTCTTCAGAATGAGAGTAACTGTATTCCTGAATACATTACACAAAAGTACTCACAATAAGTCTTGCTAATACTGCATGAAAACACTTTTGCAAAAAATCTTAGTTTCCCTTGTAGTTGTTCAGTAAGTACACTGCTTTCTTGGAAGCTATGTGTAAATGCTCTTACATGGCATTGTGAAATAAGAACATGGACAAATATATGGATTATGCTGTTACACTAATTTTATAACAGATAAATATTGTAAGAAAATCATTAATAGTTTCAGGACACTGTAAACCATCTGGTCTCTTGCACTACTACTTCCATGGGCTGTTTTTTTCCTTAATCTATCATACTAGAGCTTGCAGTTTATATTTATTAACTAAAATGTCTCATACTTAAACACTGGGATGAGGAGGACAAAGCTCATGGGTTGACACAAGGGACAAGGAGGGTTCTTCATTCATTAAGGTCCCAGGCAAAACAGATTCACCTTGGGGAAAAACAGTAATTTAATTTCACATTCATCACACACACACAGGACACAGACACACACAGAGCAGGGCTTGTATATGTTACCCCCACCCCTCCCTTCTTCCCAGCCCCAAATCCCTTTGTTCCCGGTTTCTCTCCCTCCTTCCCCCCAGAAGCACAGGGGGATGGGGATGGGGTTTAGAGTCAGTTCACAGGCTGGTGGTTCCTGCTGCTCCTTCCTCCTCAGGAGGAAGGATTCCTTACAGTCCTGCCCTGCTTCCCCACGGGGTCCCTCCCATGGCAGAGAGTCCTCCAGGAACCTCTCCTTCATGAGTCCTTCCCACCAGGCCCGGAGCTGCTCCAGCCTGGGCTTCCCACAGAGTCACGGGCTGCTCAGGGAACAGGCACCTCCCCTGGCTCCGGGGGCTTCCAAAGCTGCACCATCAGAGTCCACTGGCAGCAAATTCTCTGGCCACAAAATCCAAGTCCACTGGCCAAGTTCACCCCTCCTTGGCACCTCCAGGGAATGTTCCCCCACGTTCCTCCACGAGTGCAGGGGCACAGCTGCCATCTGGCCATGGGCTGCAGGGAAACTTCTGCTTGGGCACCTTCTGCCCCTTCTGCCTCACCAACCACCAGCACAGCTCTCCCTCTCCAGCACAGCTCTTCTCCCACACATCCTTCTCTGCTTAGGTCTTACCTCAGTTCTTTCTCAACAAACCAAACCAGAATACCTTTGTCAGTCAAAATTCAGTTTACATCAATAGAGAATTTTATTGAGCAGAAGCAGCAACAAATTAATTCATTATCTCTTGACGTGTTACGTTCATTCTTTATGACTTAGTGCTGCTTTCTACAATGCAGTATTTGCTGTATAAATATTTACAGTTTTCTTCAAGATTATGCATTCAAACAAGCAAAAGCTATTATCTTGGACCTCAATGTAATATTTTAAGGTTATTTATTATTTCATTATTATTTATTATTTTAGTGTGGTTTTGTTTTTGTTCTCCTTTTTCGGGTTTTCTTTCATACTTAGAAAAAAAAGAAATAATTTTCATTTCAATTCTGTTACAAAAAATGGTAGAGGATTGTTTCCTTTGCTGGAAAAGGTCATTTTGTAATACCTACATGCTACTTTTTCCTTCTCTTTTCAGTACTTGAGAAAATAAGTATCTGCTTTGCTTGCTGCATTTCATTTCCAAATTCAATATTCTTGTTTTGGAAGCTTTCCAGAAGTGTGACAATTGTCCATTTTCTTTTTGCTTAGTCTTAATCTCCATGGGAATACTGACAATGCTGTTTTAGCAAGGATTTGGCATAGAAAGACTGCAAAGGAAAACAGAGTTTAAATGGAATAACAGTGATTAGAAAATCAAAACTAAATTAGTTTTTCATGTGATCCTTTAAATAGTGTTACTGATTTCTGTTATTGTAAGCTTTTACCTTAATGTTTGTCAGTCTGACAAGCAATACACATTGTGATGAGCCTGTTTTCCGTCTCTTTATACAACTTCATCTTTCTAAGAGTCAAAGAATGCTTGCTATTGAGAGTGATATCTTTGGCTTTCTGCATAAGCCCTTTCCTTAAATCTTTGAATGTTATTTGGCACAGGTTTGAGATGCTAAGTGACTTATACATTGCACTGTTCCCAAATTATCAGTTATATAACTTTTATTCAAGAAAGGGCATCAAGGAGAAACTCTTTAACTACATTATTACATCAGTACAGAATTATTATTGTTTAATGTGTTAGTATTAGCAAGCCTGACCCAGCAGATGATGTAGCTCATAGAATTACAGAATGGTTTAGGTTGGAAAGGATCTTAAAGATCATCTAGTTCCAACTCCTCTGCCACAGGCAGGGATACCTCCCACTAGACCAGGTTGCTCTAAACCCTATCCAGCTTAGCCTTGAACACTTCCAGGGATGGGGCTGTCACAGCTTCTCTGGGCAACCTGTTCCCATGTCTTACCACATCCTAAAAACATCTTCCTTGTGTCCAGTATAAGTCTGTCCTTTTTCACTTTAAAACTATTGCCTCTCAACCTGTTTCTACAGACCCTGGTAAAATGTCTTTCTCCAACTTTCTTATATGCCTCATTTATATATGGAAAGGCTTCAATATGGTGTCCCTGGAGCCTTCTATTCACCAGGCTGAAGAGCCCCAGCTTACTCAGCCTTTCTTCACAGGAGAGATTCTCCAGCCCTCTGCCCATTCTCATAGCTTTGTGGAGGAGGATTCACTTTATCAGGTCCAAACTTAGAGCTGGATGCAGTACTCCAGATGGGGTCTTACGAGAGTGGAAAGGGAGAATGACCTCCTTTGACCCACTGACCACATTTCCTTTGGTGCAGCCCAGAATACAGTTAGCATTCTGGGCTGCCATAGCACGTTGCTGGCTTATGTCCCACTTTTCATCCACCATTATCTCCAAGTCCTTCTCTGGTGGGCTGCTCTGAGGCCCTTCGTCCCTCAGTCTGTATTGATATTAGGGATTTCTTCAATCCATATGTAGGACTTTGCACTTGGCCTTGTTGAGCTTAATGAGATTCACATAGGCCCACTCCTCCAGCATGACAAGGTCCCTCTGGATGCCATCGCTTCCCTCGGGCATGTCAGCTGCACCATGTCATGGTGTCATCTGCAAAGATGCTGAAGTTGGATCAATCCCACACAAGAGAGCAATCAATGAACCACAGTAGAATTATGGAAGGTTGGAGAAAGAACACAGGAAAACTGGAGCTGAACAAAGCATCTGTTCTCTGTTCCTTCTCCTTGCTTTTTAAACACATTTAGGTAGAGGCAAGAAATTACAAGAGAGTTTCACCATTCTGATGCTTTAGGATGAAAAAAAACATTTTGCATCTTTAAAGGAGGGATTGCTTTCAGCCTGTGTTGCACTCACAGATTCTTTAAAGATACACCAGCACATATCTGTGAGAAAGATAATGAAGATAAATGAAATCTTGAAATGAAATCTCATTATTTAATGCGACAAACTTACCATTTAGATTTTAGTCAGACAATGGCATGGTCTGTTCCATCTGTGTAGGAAGCAGCTATTACAAAAAGATGGGCTTTGTAATTTAAATGTTTTCTCTTGTTTTTCTTTTTTATTGTTCTGGTGTTATAAGAACTGCTGTGCTCAGCCATCTGTGTGTGTAGGTGTGTCAAGGACGTGGAATTAAAATACTGCATTTGTGTTAGGAACTCAAGCTGGCACACAGGTGTGTGGTTCCCTGTTACTATACAGAATACTAGTATTTCCATTGTTCATTGAACTTGTGGAAAATTATATAGATGACTTAAAGGTTTGGAGCTTGAACAATTTAGGTGACAGATTTTGTAAAAATAATAAACAAATAAGATAGTCATCAGATGTTGGTTTTGTGCTGCAGACCCAATAAAGCAGCTTGAAGAAGTTTAAGAACTTTTTATAAGGAAGATCCAGAAATGTATTCTGTACTCTTTGAAATTATAAGTAGTATTTATTCATGTGGATACATTTTTGAGATCAGTGGGTTTATTTCTAAGTAAGTGGTACACAGAGGTTGGGAAGGATACAGCATCAGACTCATTGCCTATGTGTGCAAAACTTGAAACAACAGTACTTGGACTTGAAGCTTAATATAATGAGATAATAGCCTAATAGTATATACCGATCTGCATTGCAAACATATTCCCTTTGTATTCATAAAGTATCTCAAGCAAAATTCATCGTGCTGTTACATTTACATATGAATACCCAGGATATTCTTCTAGTTTGCATTTATTCTGATGTGTTAAATAACATGCGATTATATCTGTAGGGAATGCATTTTTTAAAGAAAATCTCTTGATCATCTCCACTTTCGGAGCTTTGCTTCATGTGACAGCAGTTTCAGAGCAAGATTGGGATCCCTTTGAGATTAAAATAATCTAAAAGAAAATAGTCTGGTAGTCTAAAATTTCTCTAGGATTTACACTCTAGAATTCGACATAAAGCATTCCAGTGGGTAAATGGGCATTTAGTCCACCCAGCCAGCCTAGAACTTGTCCAGAGAAAATATCCCTGAGATATGTGTGGCAACTTGCAGATGTGCCCTCAGCAACTCTGCAACTATAGTTCTATGAGACCACATTAGCTACAAATGTAGACATAATCTGTCTGTGCCTGCGTTTTTCTCCAAGTACACTGAAAACAGTTAATAGGTATTGTTTCTCTTCTTTTTCTTATGATTTGTTAAGAGACACTTGGTTCTCTGCATGGTCTGGCCTGAATTTCATTTAATCCTCTGGTGTGATTTCCTGATACTGCCAAAAGTGATGGTGCCTGTCTTAGCTGAGAATGTGCCCTCATCAGACTTCAGTCTGAATCATTTCATCAGCCTTGTCTGGAAATGTACAATCTAACCACAAGAAGGGATTTTCAGTGGAATTAGATCACTGAATGTGGCCACACAAGTTATACCAGAGAAGTGAGGAGACAGGAACATATCGAGGGACATAAAAGGTGGAATTGGCAGCTCTCTGTTTCTAACAGAGACACTTCCTTCTCATGAGTGCTCTTAAAAACAACAAAGATACTCCTGAGGTTTTCCAGAGGAGCTTATTAGTTCTTACTGTGACACTTACCTGCCCAGGTGCGTAGACCTTCTGTGACAAACCCTCAGTAGTTGCTTATAATGTCAGAAGGATTTCTGCTGGGGTCTGCTCATGGCCATGAATGAGCAAAAATCATAGCATTCAGGAACTGCCCCCGTGCAACAGCACACTGGCAATGAATTGATGTTGCATGGTCCAGATGAGTGTGCATTCCATCATAAAAGAGAATTTAAATAACTGTTTACCTGAAAATAATAGATTTTATAATCCTGATGGATTTCAGTTTATTCTCAAGACAAGTAAGTAAGGCAGCTGGTTCTGACAATGTGTGCTACGTGATCCTTTCATGTGTCTAGCAGAGATAGTATGCATACAGTCATTACTGTCATGTAGTTCTCAGAGTTTATTTAAAAGCAGTATTCTCTTCCAATACCAGTAGTTTTCATTTCTGGAGAGAAAAAATATTCTTCTCTTTCTCTCATCTTTTCTACTTTCTGTTGTCAGCCATACTTAAAATGTAAGGGACATACACCAACATGAGAAAGAAGTGAGAAGAATTTTTTACTTAATCTAAAATTTAGAGTTTGCAGTATTTATTTTTGGTGTCATTATTTCAGTACTGTACCAGAGAGAAAGCCTGCTCCCATTTCTCAGCAAAAAATACTTTTTACAGCAATTGTACCACCCAATTTTCTCAGTTATGGTACAGATATATGTGGAGACTGTAAGGCAATTCCTTAGCTGATAAGCATTGTTTTGGAAAATGCATAAACCTATTTGGGTAAGTCTTATTTGATGTGATCATCAAGCAAAGGTGACATTGCCTGGACCAGCTGCCGTAAATATAAGTTCCAGTTCTGAGGCATGTTTTTAGTGCAGGATATATAACTCTTTGTGAGTCATGAAGAACAACTGGGTGTATGTGCCCTGAGGTAATAGAGCTGTCAGTCAGGTGGAGACAGAAGTCATTGCAAAAAATATTTTCCTTCCTCTGCTAGACAGTCATTAGCTATGTGATGGAACCATTTCATACACATTTTGCGTCTTTTATGGAGAGTAAGATCAGATCTTCTATTTCAATGTTGAAGATGAGACAAGGAAATTACTGTAGTACAAAGAAAAAACAATAAGTGGTTAGCAATTAAGTGTGTTTGCCACAGATAATAAATATTATATACATGGCACATGTACCATATGCATATATCACAGAATCACATAATTGTTTAGATTTGAAGAGACCTCTGGACATGATTTAGTAAAACCCTCATCCCCAAACCACATCAACCAGAGCAGATTGCCTGAGACTGTGTCCAGTTATGTCCTGAATATTTGCCCAGATGGAGGCTCCACAACCTCTCTCCTGTGTTTGACCACTCTCACTGTAAGAAAGCATATTCAGATGGCTTTTCCTGTAAGCAGAATCCATTGCCTCTTGCCTGGTCTGTGGGCAGCACTGAGGAGAGTTGGGCTCTTTTTTGTTCATTTCTTCCCATCAGATATTTATACACCTGGGTAAAATTCCTCTGAGCCTGCCTTCCTGCAGGCTGAGCAATCTCAACTGTGTCAGCATGTCCTTGTAGGTCACATGCTCCAGTCCCTTAGTCATCATGGCCCTACCCTGAATTGACTCCAAAAACTCCATGTCTTTTTTCTACTGGGAAGCTCAGCACTGAACACAACAATTCAGATACTCCATGCCTGGGAGTGTTCAGGGTCAGATTGTTTAGGGCATTGAGAAACTTCTCCCAGTGTCTGGATCGTTAATGAAGACATTGAACAGTGTTGGCTCCTATATTAACCCCTAGGATACACCACTAGTGATTTGCCTCCAACTGAACTTTTTGCCACTTCTCAACTGATCAACATCTTCTAGGCCCAGCCATTCAGCCATTTGTATTCCATCTCCATGTCTACTTACCTAACCTGCACACTGCCAGCCTGCCTGTATGTTATGAGAGACTTACCAAAGGTGAAGTAAACAAGATCCATGGCTCACCAACACCCACTGACCCAGTGATCTCATTTTAGAAGGATATTAGCTTGGTCAAGCATGGTTGATTCCTCATAAATCCATGCTGACTACTTTGCATTACCATCCTGTCCTTCATGTCTGGGGAAATGCTTTCCAGGACAGCTTTCTTCATCACCTTCATAGGGACTGAGGTGAGGCTCACTGACTTATAGTTCCCCAGGTCTCTCCTCTTGCTGCTATTTTTGTGTATAAATGTAAGCAAGTGCATGATCCTTATAAGATTAAAAATATACCTATCATTGTAATTAACACAGGGATTTGCTATCGTGAATAACATGTTTTTTTAAATGCTGGGTTAAGCCATCCATTAATATACAAACCTTCCATAATTCTTAAACTATTTATAAATGTTCTTTTAATCTGATATGTGTCCATGTATGTTAATTGTTATAAAATGTGGTAGTCCACAGGCACTAGAGGGGAAAAAAAGTTAGAGGGCGGTGCTAAAAGATTTAATTCATTCTCTTATTTACAGTACTGGATTATTTCTGTGCTTAATCTAACAGTAAGGTTCATAAGCAGTGAAGCATGTAGATGTTTTTGAGAAACTAGAAGTGTGAATTTGAAAGATATTTGCAAAATGTGGAAGTTACCTTTCTGAAGCACATTTATGTGCACTTGTGAAATACAAGTGCATGGAAGTCCCACAGACAACTTTTTGTGAGCGCTTAAGTGAGATGTATATAGATTGACCATAAAGGAATACTCTTCACTCTGTGTGTATCAAATGTGAACAAATGCAACCATCTGGTTTAGTCATTTTAGAACATCCATCATCAAATCCTTGAGGACTTGTTGGTCTAATAGCATTTTTCAAAACACATGCCATAACTGTACTGATGTGAAAAGATATATTCCCTCCACTCACTCTATTCTGAAATGCATA
>NW_009952440.1:762731-791454 GCF_000747805.2 Chaetura pelagica
CTACACTCACTCTATTCTGAAATGCATAAACAACTGCATTTTGAAAAAAAATACAATTATTTTACGATACAAGAAGGAAAGTGCACTAATTTACTGACCTGGGTTCACAGTTGCTTTGAAAATAATTGGACTTCTGGGCATGAGCTCACCTACCCTATCTTAATGAATAATCCAGTTAGAGTTACAGTCTAATGCTAGATAATTTAAGTTTACTCATAAAGTTGGCATTTTTTGAGAATTGCTTGCAAGAAAAAAAAAATTCACAGATCGATTCACTTTTTAATACGATTTTTTTTTCTCAACTGTGGTTAAAATGGTTTGCCAAATGCTTGTTATGTATATAGCCAATTCTTTTAATAAGGTTCATAGAAAACTATAGGAATTTTTGCCCTGAGGACATACTTCCACAGGATAAAACAAAATGGTAAGTTACTTATTGCGACAAAGGCTTCCGTGCCAGTATACATTAAAAATAATTAAAAGTGAAAAATCTACTTCAATTTATTAAAAAAAACCAAACAAACCCCACACAACTATTTTACAGCTAGTGAGAAAGGTCCTGGGAATGTAATTCCAAAACCCTATTAAATTTGAATTAATTCAGATAAAAGCCATTAAATAATGCATTTAGATAGGTGAATAGAAGATCAGGAAATACCGTCATAGTTCAGTTTTAGAAGTGTGAACCCTCAGAGAAAATAATAATAACATGATAGTCCCTATACCTAAAAGATAAGCATTTTGCAAGACAGGCTATAGGCACCTATGCCTATTTCATTGTATGATCAGAGCAGTAGTCAGTTTTCTCTTTTATTTTATGGGAGTTTTCAAAACAGGGATAAAATGTATGCCTAAAAAACAGAAAAGAAGTATGAAGAAAGCCATAAATATTGCTGTGAATACAAAAGAGAAGTATAGTTAGAGTGGCAAAGATTCCTGAAGAGTCCTATTTTACTTAGAATCTGCTCAAAGTCCTTTGAAGTCAAGAGACACCTTTATACTCTCTCTAGAAGCTCCCACCAGACTTTTATGAAATTTATTATGTGTTCTGACTATTCATTTATATGATTTCCAGTAGTTTCTAAGGAAACCAATTGAAAACAGCTTTTGCAGTGTAAAAATACAGAAATAACTAATTATTTGTTCTCTTGTTGGAAAACCTGCGCTTGATATTATGTGCATAAAATGCACATAAAAATGCTAAATGTGTATATTTGAGTACTGCATAAACTTTGCAGTGCTCATAGAAGTTACCCTTGAAGGTTCTCAGCAATTCTTAATTTGAATAATTTATGGGTTTTTTTCTGACCTTAATTCAAAGTGCCCAAGGAAGAACAGTGTTCTGCAAAATACTTCATTGGATCTTTTGCTTGATTTCTTTTTATAATTGTTTTTCTGATTGTTCTACAGTTAAACTTAAGATTCTGAAAACTGCAGTTATAATTACTGTAAACTAACAGGTAACATGAAGTATTTTTTCTTCCTTATTTAAGAAGGCTTTTTAGAGAGACATAAGTTTAAAAGTATAAATTGGGGCTTAGAGTAAACTAGTCTAGTGGGAGGTGTCCCTGCCTATGCAGGACTGTTGGACCTATATGATCTTTAAGGTCTCTTCCGACCCAAACCATTCCATGATTATATGATAATCTAAGGAGGCCTAAGAGGCCATAAAATTGCTTTGAAATTCAATCTGATATTAGGTACGATGCCTAGGAGGCAGTTTCTGACAGAACTCTAGATACGAGCAATTGAACTCTTCAGAAAACTGTTTGTGTTACATCTTTAAATGTGTATGTATATGTATATTGCTGGTTAGGTGAGTATCTCAAACATTCACACAGAGTCAAGCCAAATGGTCTGAACTATGTCTAGGCATTAGTTTTATTTCCTTGGCTGGTGTATTTAGAATGCCTGTTTTGGGTTCAGAATACAGCTGTAGTAACTCTTACCTGACTTACTGTCTTCTTAATAGAAGAATACTCTGGTGTATATATCTATACACACACACACACACTGAATGTTTGAAGAAAAACTGGAAAAATAGTAGTAGGCAGCTCTGTGATTAATTATTCTAGAGGACATTTACCACAATATATTGTACCAAATACTTGCAGGAGAAGTAAAACTTTATATTGAATAATGAGAGTAGAGGTAATATAATGTTTATCCTCTGAAGGTGGGGGAAAAAGGATTGTACATTTTGTCTTGAGCGTAAGGCTGTTTTCTGCTCTTTTAGAGCATCAGATAATAAGGAGATCTGAACAGTGGATCACTTCAGAGCAACATTAGAGTTGAAGTTTCCTGCAGGTTATTTGGCACAGCATTTTTAGAGCCTTCTGTGGTCAGGAAACTAGCTTTGAAAAAACAATCAAACCACTGAATTTTAACAGATGTCTGCCCTGTGTTGAATATGCATTGAATACATCCAGTTCAGATATCATAATATAGAATAAATTCCCAAATTTCATGGGAATATGCCCAAGTTATTTTAAAATGTTTCACACATGAGATGTATCATTAATGTGTTAGTACTTCTTTTTGTATAATCCTGGTTAAATCAAGGAACACTTATAGCTTATTTTTTGTGTGTATTAATTACAGCCAAAAACTTACTGAGAACCAGATTAAAAACTTTTATAAACCTAAGATTAACATAACCTAAGTATTTATCTCTTCTGTATCTTTTACCCCAAATTGAGGATGATGTACCTGTGCTTTGGAATTTTTTGATGATGCTTAGTCATGCATTTTAAATACTTTTTTTTTTTTTTTTTTTTTTTTACTTTTTGAGAAAACAAAAATTATATTGTCTTCCTTTAGGAGACCTTTACAATTTAGGATTGTTTCAGTAAACCTCAGGAATATGATATGTGTCCTCCTATATGTGAGTAGCTGCAATCATTCACATTTTATGATTAAACTGAGTAGCTCATTGTTCAGATAGCTGTATTAAATTCTATTGATTCTTTAACAAATAAAATTGCTATAATTTTATTCTATTCAAGGGACCTTTACCATTTAATCTCTAGTATCAAAAATGAGGTGCTTGAATGAATTGATACAAATCTGTAATAGAAAAAAAAAAGAGAAAAAAAAAGAGTATGTAATCAGACTTTCATGGTATTTGTTAAGAAAGTAATGATGAAAAGTTTGAGTATCTGTTTAAGTACAAAGTTCTGCTATCAAGATCATACACTGTGTATGGTCTTAGTGTTACAGCCCTTATTCAGGTAATTAAATCTATCAAGATCAATATACAATGAAGAAAAAAGATCTATAAGGAACCATCAGGCAACTACAAAAAAACCTGAAATAGAATTATTCCACACTGTTTCTCCACTTCATTCCTTAAGGAATTTCCAAATTTCCAAATGTAAAGGTATTAGAACACACTGAGCTATCAACAACTTTTATTTTTAAATACAACTGAGTAGGTAAGCTTCTAAGTTTTCTGTTTTGCATTTTTAAAAAAGAAAATTGCAGGCTGTGGAGGGTCATGTTTCTCAGTTTGTGATGTGATCCTTATCCAGTGTATAGTTGTGGGTCCTCACAGAAGTCAGTTCCATTCCCATGTGGTTTCTCTATACTAAATGGACCTTATTATGAAAAAAAATATTTGCAATATTAGTAAGGCAGAACTGGAGGGTGGCTAATCAATGCTTCTAATAAGGACCAAGTTGATTTCCAGTATGGCCACTTGAACCTGGACACGGTGAATGCAATGAGTGACCCATTCTCTCAAGGTAGAAGGCTGATTAAAAACATGACCTAGAGTTTAGACAAGCAGACCAAGTGTGATCAGGAAACCAAAATGACTGTAAAATCAAAGGATAAGAAAGAAGTGTGCTTGTCAGCAGCAGAAAACTTCAGGAGTTCAGGTGGTGGGAACCATGAATTTGGGCTAAGTAAAGAGCAAGCAAGCAGGGGACAGGAACGAGATACTGTTGTGTATTTGCAGCCAAAACACAAGCTGCGTTGGCAAAAGCAGCTGACTGAGCTTATCAGTCCCTTTGTCACAAAAAGTCAAGTTTATACCGAGTAGCTTCCTGAAGAACTCAAAATTACTGCAAGTAATAATTAAATCTCTGTTTATAACAATTACATCATTTTTATGCCCATTTCATATAGGATAATTTTTCAGGAAAACGTGATTGTATTTAACAGGTAAATTAGAATTATGTATTTTTAAGTATATTATGTTTGGAAGTACAGTACTAGTTTTTAATAATACCTTGTCAAAAACTTAAAGGATTAAAAATTATATTAATCCAGCAAAGACAGACAAAACCAGAGAACTCTTCCTCATAATGAATCACTAAATCACTGTGTTAAACAGCAAAGTTTTCTCTTACTCAGCCACTTCCTGACAGCAAGCTACTGTTCCAGGTTGCACAATGTGCTTCAAATAGAAGCATGCTTAGTAACCTGGTATTTATGATTTGATGTTAGGTAATAAAATACAAATTTAACCATCTTCAATATGAAAGGAAGGCTGTACTTACTGATCAGCTCCCTTAGCCCTTCAAGCTATTATTTGGGGAACAGTCTTTTATCAGTATCTATTATTTCCTTGTTTTTGCACTATCAATTTCAGTATCCATCCTCAGTAGAGAAATCCTGAGGGACTGGGTATGGAGCTTATAATCTGCTTGTTTGTTTTTATTTGGGTTTTGTTTTCTTGGTTTTGGGGTTTTCTTCTGTTTTCTTGGGGTTTTTTGTTTTGGTTTGGTTTTTTGGTTGTTTTTTTGTTTGTTTTTTAGCTAACCTGGACACTATTCAGAAATACAGGCTTCTCCTGTGCTGGCACTGTAACCTCTTCAGGAGCCCATTTCACCCAGTATTTAAACTTCACTAGGTCCTTCTCTGATGAACTCTGGATTCTTTGATAGTGCACAGTACTCAGCTACACTGTGTAAGATTTTTATGTAAACTACACTTCAAAATGTGAGCCAGGTTAAAACCTAAGCTTACCTGAAAAATCATGAACAACCTACAGTGATTTTACTTTGTATTAATTAGTTTATATTAAAAGTACATCCTTCTAGTGTAGGTAGGTTGATTGCATAGTCAGTGAAGAGTTTGTATCTGACAACATACTGAGAGGTTTCCTTTAGGAGACTTTATTGTCATTAGTACCAGCTAGTCCAGGAACTCTGGCATTTTAAAATTTCTGTTTGAATTTGCTTCTAAGCATGACAATATGACAAACTTTAAAAGGGTATATAATTATTTCAGCTGTGTAAAATTTAGTATCATAATTGGCACATTTAGGAATTTGAACAAAAGTTGACCACAATTTGCAGGAACCACTTTGAATAACATGCTCATCTACACATGTAGTCAAATTAAATAATGAATATTAAATCAAATACTTCTGTAGAACTCACGCTATTTTCTTTAACACAGTTCATTTCATTATCTTTCAACTAAATGTCTGTTCTGGTGTCAAATATGATGCTACAATGAGCTAGTCTTTCTTCATTCGTGGCATGTGACATATTTGTTTGAAGTGATGGGACTAAAGGTTCTCAAATTACTGCAAAAAATGACTGTAGGATTCAGGCAACAAAGATAATAATAAAAAATTCCATCTTTCCGCACTGTTCATACCTAATTGCTCCATAGGGACAGAATAAGAGGATTGTTTTAAAAGTATCTGGTACATAACGTTTAGTGTGTTTTCTACATCATTGCATAGACAATATGAAATATGCTTGAAAGTCATGCCTTTTTTTTTCTTACATAGTTCAATATAAATGGCAAATTAGAAAAAAATTAATTATCTTGAGAAGATATTATCTTTACGCAGAAAAGCTTTTAAAAGGATAAATTACTACCTTTATTTCACCAAGTAAGAGATAGTTCATGTGTTCACTTAATGTTATTTAGTTCACAGTGACCTTGGTATTTTTTCCCCACAAATGTGTTAGCTTGTATTAAAATGATGAATAACCTGATGAAAATACGAGGTTAATGGGCTTTGCTTAAAAGGCAAATAGGGAGCTAAAGAACCTTGTTAAATTTTATAAATACATATAAGGAATTTAATTTACAATTGAGCAGGTTTGTTCTTTGGTCATTTTCCTTGGCAGGTTTTATTTCTCACACACTAAACTGTTACTTCTCTTCTTCCTCTTTAATAGAGAGAAATGCAGCTAACTCTCTGAATTTTTATTATTCCACTATGTGTTATCTCATACGCAACAAATAGTAAGACATGAGGCATTAAAAAGAAGCTTAGAGATCAGTAACATCAATTTTAGTATAAAAATCTGAATATTTTTTTTTATTCAAAGAAAGCCTCCACATTTAGCTGAAGGTCTGTCCCTGCAGTTCTGTTCACAGCAACTGGAGGATTATCACCAAATCACAGAATGGTTGAGATTGGAAGGGACATCTGGAAGTCATCTGGTCCACCCCTCATGCTCAAGCAGTGCCACCTACATCTGGTTGCCCAAGATAGCAGACAAGATGTGCATATACAAAACCAAGCTTTATTGTAAATAACAAAGGATCTTGAAGTTTAGACTAAAAAGGCATATGCTGGATTACTTGAATGTTAGAATATTAGGGTAAGATATTAATATAACAAAACAAGAAGGTACCTTAACAATAAAGTACACTAATGTAAATAGTCAATAACTATTACGCAAAGGCTAATGGTTTGAGTGGTAGCAACTTATATATTTATAGGTCTTAGATCTGGAACAGTGATTAAAATAATACATGTAGGCAATGTGATAATACAATAATCACAGTCTTTTCCCTTATGTTTAAAAGGATCCCAAAGTCTTAAAGTTTCAAAGCTTAAAAGTAAAAACTGTCTTTAGTATTTAAAATTAGCAAATTAAGAAATGAAGAAAAATTCATGTATAGGGATTTGATATATCTTAGCCTTTATTAGGCTGCAGCCAGATGTCTTTTTCTGTCAAAATCCTGAGGAGTAATCACTCAAGCTGATGTTCCTGGAGGAGGGGAGAAGGTCCATCACACCTCCTAGGGAAAGTGTACAGGAGTCTCCCCCGTCAAAGACGGAACCAGGCTTTTATAGAATGAAGTGATTGACTGCTGTCATTTAACTACTTAGCCATACCTCCAGAAACCTCAGTTGGAGAACAAAAAGGAGAAACAAAGGAAAAACCAAGAAAGCCTTTTCCATCACTAAGAAAATTATTTCATTTATCTATCCATTCATGTTTGGTTTCTGTCTGGCCTAGCTGGAGCCAAGCTGGGCTCCATGTTCTTAGTTACAAGTTCAGAGTTTACTGTGCCCTTTGCTTTCCATGGAAACTTTCCAACTCCAGGGTAAGGGCAGTGAAGCTGAGAGACGGAGAAAAACTGTATCACAAAGGAAAACTGAGGCACACTGATACAGAGTGCCCTGCTACACCAGGACTATATCCAAACGTGGGGTTTTTTTATGTCCAAGGATGGAGACTCCACAAAGACTCTAAGCAACCTGTGACCCTGCTCAGTCACTCTTACAGTAAAAAAATATATTTTTAATGATGTTGAGAAAGAACATTCTGTGTTTCAGTTTGTGCCCATTTCCTCTTTTCTTGTCACTGGGCAACACTGAAAAGAACTTGGCTCCATCTTCTTCTCACCCTTCCTTTGGGTATTTATAAACATGGATGAGTTTCCTCCTGGCCCTCCTCTTTAAGCAAAACTCTCAGTCATTCTTCATAGACTTGGTCCTCATAGTCTCTTAATCATCTTAGTTGCCCTTTGTTGGATTCTCTCCAGACTGTCCATGGCACTCTGACACTGGAGAGCCCAAAACTGGTTGCAGCACTCCGTGTGTGGCCTCACCAGTGGCGAGGGGAAGGATCACTTGACATGCTGACAATCAGCCACTCCTCCAGTTTTGTGCTGACAGCAACCTTGGTGAGGGTGTGCTCTGCCCCACCATCCAGACCAACAATTATGATGTTGAACAAGATCAGATTGATACTGGGTCCAGGGTACACTGGACTGCAGCCAGTCTTCATACTACTGATCAACACCCTCTGGACCAGGCATCCAGCCAGTTTTCAGCTTACCTCTTATACACTGCACACACAGCTTAAAGCTACACAGCCTTCTAGCTCTGCAGGAAAGACTGGAGGGACAGACTTCTGTGGAGACATCAGAAAAAATCAGTGAGAGCTAGGCAAGATGTGTATTAAACCACTGAATTATTTTACAGACATTCATAGTAAATATAAAAGATTCAGTTAAAAGTAGAAAAAAATACATACTTAGTTTTGTTGACAGAGCTTAATTCTACTTCTGCACAGGCTTTAAAGGATTTGGTTTAGATATTTATGTAGCATCTTCTTTAGTTTGTATATACCAGCACAAACGAGGTTTACATTTCAGGGACAGAAGCAGATTCAACACAATAATGAGGAGTATTCCTTCAATTCACAGGGTATTTTACCCACCAATGAAGGCAACTGCTACACCTCTTTTAAGTGTCTTCTCAGTTGAGCTTATATATGTGTTATGCACATGTACACTTTATCAGCAACTGTATCCAAAAGGAATATGGTCTTCAGCAAAACTGAGTGAAGTGCAAGCTAGAGACTGGTTTTCTCTTTTCTGTTTATAATGTATAATGCAACAGGACTTCAACTCCTAATGAAAACAGTGTGGGCTACCATCATTTAAACATTTAAATGTATTCATCAAGGCAGCCATTTGAGACAATGATGTATAAAATCCGTCAACATGTCTACTCCATGCAGAAGAAGCATAAATACAGAGACAAAGAGTTTTAATTACAAGATATCATTATCCTTCATCTGCCTATTTATGAGAAAAAAATCTAGAAAAATAATAGATTGCATTTGAGAAAAAGAATCTGATACCATATTTGAAGGTTACTGCACTGAAAAACGGAAGGGATTATTATTCTTGGGGCATTTGACAACATGTACTGGAAAAGGGAAACTCAAATTAACCACCTTTTCTGTCTTTTGTGAACTTAATGAAATTTGCAAGCTTCTAGATCAAGCGATTAGTTTCAATTTGCAGATCAACTCATGGACAGAAAGAAATTTTTTTAGACTGTTAAACAACCTTGTCATTAGATGTTTAATTAATTAAGATGAGCTGAGAGACATTCTTAACTAGCATCTGTTGATAAAGAAGTAACTACATTTCTTGAAGTAGCAAGGATCACTAATGAATACTCTGTTAGAACTGATTTAATTTGTTTTATTTAAGGGCAAACTGTGACTTGTGACCTTTATCCCTCTGGAAGTTAAAATCCCTCAGCAAAACTTTAAATTCTGTTGTGAGATAGGCCATAGTAAAACTTCAGTAGGTATATGAAACTAGTTACATTTGTATGAGATTCCTTTCTGGAGCTTTTTTTCATAAAGCACACCCTGATTAATCACATCCTTTACTCAGCATGTTTGCTCATGTCTGTCTTCTAATGTCAATTGCATAAATATGTTGAGTTTTAGTGCTTTAAAACATGTGCTTATTGCTTTTTAAAATTTCTCTTTGCTAGTCCTAACATTATCTTGTGTTGATTCCTGCAGATGTAAATGAATGTGAAGCTGAACCCTGCAAGAATGGTGGTATCTGTACAGATCTCGTGGCCAATTATTCATGTGAATGTCCAGGTGAATTTATGGGAAGAAACTGCCAACAGAGTAAGTATTATTTTTCTATATATTTTTTTCTTTTTAAAAAAATAAAAATAATAGTAATTCTTTTTCAGAAACAACTATAGTGTACTATGGAAATATTTCTCTAGTCTATGAATACATAATGATTAAAATATGCATCTTGTACTTTTCAAAATGGAGGAAATTTAAGAGACCAAATCTCTTAATTAAGAGACTTAATTACTTCTGATATGATGGAAACATTTGCAAAGTAAAAAATTCTTATGAAGGAGTATCAAGGAGTAAGTGTTGCAAAGTAGAAAAATACAGACATTATTTAGGCTAGGGTTCATATCACCAAGTATCCCATCTTCAACAGTAAATATCAGCAGGTACCAACAAGTGTAAGAGCAGAGCAAAAATGTGTTACTTTATCTGACATGTCTCTAGCTTCTGAAATTGATTTTCAGAGAAAATGGGGTAATCAGAGCTATTACTTGAAATTATCATTGCATTTGGTGGATCATCATCTGCTATTTCTTATTGATTTTTTATATGTAAAAATAAACTTTGTGAAGTTGTACCTGTTAAGCTTTATACCTAATTTGGTTGTGTGTGTGTGAATATATATATACACACATGAATACATACTTCTGTTTTGGAGAGCATATAACAGGAAGTATATATGTACAAAACCCAGAGATTTCCAGTATATTGAGGTAGTGGAAGAATTCTGCTAGTATCAGTAAAGTATTATTGAATTGCAAAGTATGCTACCTACAGTCTGTCTTTATCGGTCATATTTTGGGGATTTACTCTGGAAAGTCAATCACCTAGTCAAACTATCTTTCTGGAGATGCTTCTGTAGATAAATGTTGATAACTGTGACCCAGACCTCCATTGTCTAGCCCATAGAGAAGAACACTAAGTTCTTTGACAGAATAATTCTGTTGATTGTTGAAGTATTTTTATAATTATGATAAGGTTCTGTTCAGTAGCAAAATTGCTTTGGTGCAGCGGTCAACAACAGTGAATTTTAAAATGTGGTTTACAGTAAAAAATTGTCAGCTGCAAAGTGTGTGTAGGCTGAGAAAGTTGGGTTTTTTCAACCTGGAGAAGATAAGGTTCTGAGTGCACCTTAGAGCAACTTCTGCTAACTAGAGAGACTACAGGAAAGCTGGGGAGGGGCTTTTTATAAGGGCATGGAGCAAGAGGATGAGGGGAAATGGTTTCCAACTGAAAGAGGGTAGATTTAGGTTAGTATTAGGAAGAAATTATTTAGTGTGAGGGTGATGAGACACTGGCCCAAGTTGTCCAGAGAAGCTGAGGATGCCCCATCCCTGGATGTGTTCAGGACCAGGTTGAATGGGGCTTGCAGCAACCTGGTCTGGGAAGTGTCCCTGCCCATGCAAGGTGTTGGAACTCGATCTTTAAGGTACCTTCCAATCCAAACCACTCTGTGATTCTATGTGGTGGTAAAAGGAAGGCATGGCAATGCAGTAGTGGAGTGCAGTGGTACAAAAGCTTCTGTTCTGTACTTCCTCAGGGTAGGGACCCACATATAGAGGTGCCACCAACCTAGTTTCTGCAGGATGGTGTCACAGGAAGTGTGTGAAATAAGGTGTTTTTTCAAGACTTAAGAGAAAAGTAATATATTACTTGAACTTGTCATTAGAAAATGCTACACACAGTAGATATGTTAATACTTCCCTTAGACCGTTCTTTACACTGGTGTTTTTCAGCTAAGCATGTCAGGAGTTATCAATAAATAACAAATAATTAAGGATGGGAATAATGTTCATGCTGACAGTAATCATAGAACTGCTCTGCTTCAGGAAAGTCAACACATTGTTTAGCATTTCATCTGCTTTTGAGCTAGCTAGCTTTAGCACAGCTAGCATTGAAATGATAGCTTTTTTTATGCCAGCAATATAATTGTGCACTCTGCTGGTTCTTATACATGTAAGTTTCCTTCTTTTAATGAGAAGCTTAAGTTACGTCATCATACCTAATTATGTAATTACAAGTAGTAATTACACAATCTAATTATACCATTAGACTTTCACACATGTTTATACTCATCATATAATTAAATACTATTACACTAATTATGTAAATTACTGATTGCTGTCTCAGACTCACCTAACAAAGCTCAAAGATTGCTAATCCACATCACAGAACATGTGAAATATCCTAGATCAAGAACAAAAAGGCAAAAATGAATCATGCAGTCTTGTTCTTCTGTCATTGCACGCCTGTTCTCGAGGATGCATTTTCTAATAGTGTATCTAGTTTAGGATATCTGAAATACCAGTGCTTTGTAATAATGACTTCTCATGTCACTCACCAGCTTGAAGTAGTTCATGTCAGATTGTTTTTCCTAGTTCTCCAGAGTTGTCTCTGTGTTTTTTTTTTTAAGTCCACCATTTCACTCCACCATAATTTTTCTTAGCTAATCTCCTAAATTATTCCATTCCGTTTTATCATGTGTAGCATTTTCCAGGCATGAGACAACTGCTGTATTACACCTGGGTCCTGCAAGCTTTGCGGGACATCCAAGATCCTTCTGACTAATCCCAACAGCATCTGCTAATCAGTAGTGCAGCTGAAATGAGAGGGAACTGTATTTGGACCACCTTGACTATCTTTTGAGTCTCCTTCTTGCACGGGTGAGGTTTGCAGTTGCTTTCTAAGGTCTTGGCCATGAAGAAAATTCCCAGAAGGCATGGAGCTGATCTCATGACCCACACCTCATCAATGCTTCTGCTCCTTTGGGGCTTCCTTCTGTTTTATTTACATATCCTTCCCATTTTGAAGCACTGGCCTAACACCTCAAGTTTTTCTGGAGAGACTTAAATTTAGTCTTCTTTCTATCTTTCTTATTAGCTACTGCTATCTTTGGCCATTCAGCCATAAATGATACTTAAACCAGCTGCTCCTCATTGCTGGAAGCCACATGATGAGGCTTTTCCTAGGTCAAAGTAATGTGAAGTGCAAGAGCACCAATGACTTCAAAATGTATTCAGTTGTTCTGGAATAAGTTTATCAGCCTGTTAAGAGATACTTCACTGAACATCTGGTATTTACAGTTTCTTCCTGCAGCTATTTAGCAAACAGATAATGGAAAGAGAGCACCTTTTCCAATCCTCTGAAAGCAAAAGCTGAACTATATTAATTCCATATTACTTTCCAGATATCTAAAGGCCTCAGCATTTCCTTGATGCAGCTGCATCTTCTGTTTTTGCACTCTCTGAACCTCTTTCTTGCTTCTATGCTGAATTCAAGCTATCAATTATGATTACCTCCATTACAGCTCTCTTTAGTCTTGGAGTCTCTATAAATAAGTACTGCTTGCAAGGCAGATTCTCCTGGGGTTGAAGTTTTTGCTTTCTGGATCACAAAATTCTCTTGCAGGCAACATGAAGTCACTTTCATCAGTGTCAGACTCTTTGCATTATTAAGCATGAATCTGTGTTGTTAAAATCTCCCATGAGCAACATGGATTGTGAATTGTAATAGTTTCTGAGGAGTTCCGCAGGTAATTTTGATCACTTTTAATTGTTTGTCTGTTTGTTTTTAATCTAGCAGATGGTACTATGCAGTGGACACATTACAATTTCACCATTGTGTTACTTTGAAGTTGTATTTTGCTGATTGCCAAAAGCTGCTGCTATTAAAGAATATGGCAAATTTTCTCATGTTTTTTCTGTAAAGATACAGATCAAACTATTCACTGTAAACATTTTGTATGTACACTATGGCCCCTTCACCTCCTTTTCTGTGATCTAACATTCCCTTATGTAGGAAGACAGCATTCAGAGCAGGTACACCAATTTACTTTGTTTTTCGTGTCAGAAATTCTGCTAAGTAGTGTATTTTAACATTGTTTTCACTTGTTTCCTGTGCTTTATTTTTCAATACGTTAATGTGTTAATACTGCACTTCACAAACGCTTGTGTTCTACCTTCCTTTCTGCAGAAATCAAAGTGGCATTTTTTTATTTAAATGAAAATCCCTTCTTTCAGTGTCATTTTTACTTTAAAATTATCTAAAGTTCTGACAGGTCTAGACATGAGAGACTTTCAAGACTTCTGCTTACATACAGCCTTATACTCCCAGTCTAGATGGTGTGTCCTAAAGCATTCTAATGTTCTGTGATTTTAGCATAGAGAAGAACACTAAGTTCTTTGACAGAATAATTCTGTTGATTGTTGAAGTATTTTTATAATTATGATAAGGTTCTGTTCAGTAGCACAATTGCTTTGGTGCAGCGGTCAACAACAGTGAATTTTAAAATGTGGTTTACAGTAAAAAATTGTCAGCTGCAAAGTGTGTGTAGGCTGAGAAAGTTGGGTTTTTTCAACCTGGAGAAGATAAGGTTCTGAGTGCACCTTAGAGCAACTTCTGCTAACTAGAGAGACTACAGGAAAGCTGGGGAGGGGCTTTTTATAAGGGCATGGAGCAAGAGGATGAGGGGAAATGGTTTCCAACTGAAAGAGGGTAGATTTAGGTTAGTATTAGGAAGAAATTATTTAGTGTGAGGGTGATGAGACACTGGCCCAAGTTGTCCAGAGAAGCTGAGGATGCCCCATCCCTGGATGTGTTCAGGACCAGGTTGAATGGGGCTTGCAGCAACCTGGTCTGGGAAGTGTCCCTGCCCATGCAAGGTGTTGGAACTCGATCTTTAAGGTACCTTCCAATCCAAACCACTCTGTGATTCTATGTGGTGGTAAAAGGAAGGCATGGCAATGCAGTAGTGGAGTGCAGTGGTACAAAAGCTTCTGTTCTGTACTTCCTCAGGGTAGGGACCCACATATAGAGGTGCCACCAACCTAGTTTCTGCAGGATGGTGTCACAGGAAGTGTGTGAAATAAGGTGTTTTTTCAAGACTTAAGAGAAAAGTAATATATTACTTGAACTTGTCATTAGAAAATGCTACACACAGTAGATATGTTAATACTTCCCTTAGACCGTTCTTTACACTGGTGTTTTTCAGCTAAGCATGTCAGGAGTTATCAATAAATAACAAATAATTAAGGATGGGAATAATGTTCATGCTGACAGTAATCATAGAACTGCTCTGCTTCAGGAAAGTCAACACATTGTTTAGCATTTCATCTGCTTTTGAGCTAGCTAGCTTTAGCACAGCTAGCATTGAAATGATAGCTTTTTTTATGCCAGCAATATAATTGTGCACTCTGCTGGTTCTTATACATGTAAGTTTCCTTCTTTTAATGAGAAGCTTAAGTTACGTCATCATACCTAATTATGTAATTACAAGTAGTAATTACACAATCTAATTATACCATTAGACTTTCACACATGTTTATACTCATCATATAATTAAATACTATTACACTAATTATGTAAATTACTGATTGCTGTCTCAGACTCACCTAACAAAGCTCAAAGATTGCTAATCCACATCACAGAACATGTGAAATATCCTAGATCAAGAACAAAAAGGCAAAAATGAATCATGCAGTCTTGTTCTTCTGTCATTGCACGCCTGTTCTCGAGGATGCATTTTCTAATAGTGTATCTAGTTTAGGATATCTGAAATACCAGTGCTTTGTAATAATGACTTCTCATGTCACTCACCAGCTTGAAGTAGTTCATGTCAGATTGTTTTTCCTAGTTCTCCAGAGTTGTCTCTGTGTTTTTTTTTTTAAGTCCACCATTTCACTCCACCATAATTTTTCTTAGCTAATCTCCTAAATTATTCCATTCCGTTTTATCATGTGTAGCATTTTCCAGGCATGAGACAACTGCTGTATTACACCTGGGTCCTGCAAGCTTTGCGGGACATCCAAGATCCTTCTGACTAATCCCAACAGCATCTGCTAATCAGTAGTGCAGCTGAAATGAGAGGGAACTGTATTTGGACCACCTTGACTATCTTTTGAGTCTCCTTCTTGCACGGGTGAGGTTTGCAGTTGCTTTCTAAGGTCTTGGCCATGAAGAAAATTCCCAGAAGGCATGGAGCTGATCTCATGACCCACACCTCATCAATGCTTCTGCTCCTTTGGGGCTTCCTTCTGTTTTATTTACATATCCTTCCCATTTTGAAGCACTGGCCTAACACCTCAAGTTTTTCTGGAGAGACTTAAATTTAGTCTTCTTTCTATCTTTCTTATTAGCTACTGCTATCTTTGGCCATTCAGCCATAAATGATACTTAAACCAGCTGCTCCTCATTGCTGGAAGCCACATGATGAGGCTTTTCCTAGGTCAAAGTAATGTGAAGTGCAAGAGCACCAATGACTTCAAAATGTATTCAGTTGTTCTGGAATAAGTTTATCAGCCTGTTAAGAGATACTTCACTGAACATCTGGTATTTACAGTTTCTTCCTGCAGCTATTTAGCAAACAGATAATGGAAAGAGAGCACCTTTTCCAATCCTCTGAAAGCAAAAGCTGAACTATATTAATTCCATATTACTTTCCAGATATCTAAAGGCCTCAGCATTTCCTTGATGCAGCTGCATCTTCTGTTTTTGCACTCTCTGAACCTCTTTCTTGCTTCTATGCTGAATTCAAGCTATCAATTATGATTACCTCCATTACAGCTCTCTTTAGTCTTGGAGTCTCTATAAATAAGTACTGCTTGCAAGGCAGATTCTCCTGGGGTTGAAGTTTTTGCTTTCTGGATCACAAAATTCTCTTGCAGGCAACATGAAGTCACTTTCATCAGTGTCAGACTCTTTGCATTATTAAGCATGAATCTGTGTTGTTAAAATCTCCCATGAGCAACATGGATTGTGAATTGTAATAGTTTCTGAGGAGTTCCGCAGGTAATTTTGATCACTTTTAATTGTTTGTCTGTTTGTTTTTAATCTAGCAGATGGTACTATGCAGTGGACACATTACAATTTCACCATTGTGTTACTTTGAAGTTGTATTTTGCTGATTGCCAAAAGCTGCTGCTATTAAAGAATATGGCAAATTTTCTCATGTTTTTTCTGTAAAGATACAGATCAAACTATTCACTGTAAACATTTTGTATGTACACTATGGCCCCTTCACCTCCTTTTCTGTGATCTAACATTCCCTTATGTAGGAAGACAGCATTCAGAGCAGGTACACCAATTTACTTTGTTTTTCGTGTCAGAAATTCTGCTAAGTAGTGTATTTTAACATTGTTTTCACTTGTTTCCTGTGCTTTATTTTTCAATACGTTAATGTGTTAATACTGCACTTCACAAACGCTTGTGTTCTACCTTCCTTTCTGCAGAAATCAAAGTGGCATTTTTTTATTTAAATGAAAATCCCTTCTTTCAGTGTCATTTTTACTTTAAAATTATCTAAAGTTCTGACAGGTCTAGACATGAGAGACTTTCAAGACTTCTGCTTACATACAGCCTTATACTCCCAGTCTAGATGGTGTGTCCTAAAGCATTCTAATGTTCTGTGATTTTAGAATTTTCTCTCTTTCAAAATTGTTCTCAGGAATACAGGACTCCTGCAGCTTGCATGATTGGTTGTGCAGGAAAAATAGCTAGTTTAATGGTTTTTCTTGAAGAGACTGTACTGGTGTGTTATGTATTCAACTTACAAGTGCATTTTCAAGACTGTATCCTCACTGTTGTGACTTTCTGACTTCAGGTGCTTGTCCTTTGAACTCCTCTGCTTGATGCTCACAGTCTTCAGTGAGTCTCAGTCTTCCCCAGCTCCAGCTCTTACCAACCCTGCCTCAGCACAATTCAGGGTCCAGAAAGCCTTCATGCTTAGGTCAAGAAAAACCCTTCACAAAATGAACTTGACAGGGTGAGGGCATGAAAAGTGCATGGGCAAAATAAAACAGTTTATGAAACAGTTAAAAGCTGTGATTTCAGGGGTAAGCTTTATGTCTGGCTAAAAGTTGTCTTCCAATTAAGTTTGTGTTTTCAAAATATGGATAAGAATCGGAACTTCACAATTTTCTTAAATTTACTTAAACCTAGAAACAGGCTTTATGGTGCATTCATCTCATGAAAATACCCTGTTAAACTTAAGCCTCTAAGCACTGGACTGTTGTTGAATGGTAAATGTGATCCCTTTACAACCATACCTCATTTCCAGATTACCTGCTGGTGAAACTAGGTTTTAAGGCATGAGATTTTTTTATGCACCTCCAGTTGCCAGTATGTTGTGGCTTAAAGCTTGTGGTGAGCCACTGTGAAACACTTTACTTGACAGGAACCAACATGAACTTGAGTTCCCTAAATTGCTGATTACTACTTTCCTGACAGCTCAAAAGATCATTTTGAGTATTTCCATGAATAATCCAAGATTAATTTTGGTTTTAAACATATGCTTGGTCATTTTGTGTATCTGACAGTTTCATGAGCTGAAATACTGGTGTATGAATTCTGTAAAACAAAAAATTGGCCAAACATGCTGTTTTTTCTTCTTGGAATCCCTCAAGATTATAACAATTTAGGTTGATACCTACCAACTTTCCATGTTTAATCAGTTTGTTCAGGTTTTCAACTTTCATTAGGAAAAAGAATGAACTGTAGAGAGAATTGTAGTTCCAAGAAATACTGACTCCTCTATTTAAAATAAAGGCATTAATGATATTTTGTAAAAGAAAACACGCAGTAATTGATAGAAAAATATTTTATTTGTTGTTTTTGTTTGTTTGTTTTTAATTGGAGTTTCTGTTTCATTTTCATTCATCTTGCCAGTATGTTCTGGAAATTCTGTTAAGGCACATGCTAAACCTGAGAGATTTCTAGGGGACCACTAGATTATCACCTTAAACTGAATCAAGACACGTTTCCTGTTGCTCTCTTTCTGCTTTGTTAAATAAGTGAGCTCATGTATTGCCCTCAAATTGCAGGAATTTCCAAACAGATTTTCTGTTTTTGTCAGGAGTCTGGTATGAAAAGCCCCTACCCCTGTTTTCATTGCATCGTATTGTAAAGTAACAATTCCTTGAAAACTGACATAAACTGTCCCTGATTCTGGCTGTCAGAGCCTTGCATCAGCTTTTCTTTGTCCATCTTGGTGCTTTTGTGGCTGTCCATGCTGGGCTGCTGTTTTACCTGTTTACATCCCCACTGCAACAGTGCTATTCACATCAAGAGCTGGGAGATTCAGCTGGAAAGAAAATGGAAAGATAAAATTGAACCAGCTATTGCTGTTATCAACATGGACCGTTCCATTCACTTTAGGAGTTGTACCACTAGAACCTGCGGTGTAACTGTATACATACAGTACCCCCATAGAGAACAGTATCATCCTCCCTAGGATCACCAGGCTGGTAATGATATGGTTGATTACAGCTACAGTTCTGTAAGTTTCTTCTTGTTGTCCCAGCAAAAACTCATGAAGGAAATAAAAAATATAATTAATGAACCAGATCAATTATTTGATCTGATAAACTTCATGACCACACAACTACTGGGTTGGTACAAAGGAATGACTGAGGAGAGAGCCTGGGCATAAAATAAAGACTTTACACCAGTTAAAAATACCAAACAAGACACAATCTAATACACAGAGTTGAAACTGTTCTTTAATTAATTTTGAAAGAAAAAATATATATTTTTTTTTCCTTAGTTTGTTTCATTAAAAGATCAACAAATTTTATAGCGATAATTCTCAGCTCATTTGCCAAGGATACAATTAATAAAAATTAAGTAAATGTATGCATTCCTGTTTATCATTATTTACATGGCAAGTTCAGGTTTTGCATGGAAAAATTAATGCGCTTTTATAGTTATGTGTATATATGTGTGTGTGTGAGTATATGTATACACATAATGCCCTTGAATTAACTTTTTAAAATGTACTCAGGGTAGTTAAATTATCAATTGTATTATGTCCACACTGGTCAGGGAGTAGCATGTGGTTAATCTCAGGCAAAGGGAAGAATGGAAATATTCTTCTGCCTAAAAGGCATGTATCTATTTAATAGAAAGTTACCAGTAATACTTGATTTATGACCTCCCTAGATGATAGAATTATCTTAGGACACAAACATACTGGAAATACATTTCGACAGTGAAAGAGGGAAAACTTTACATGTTAAATGTGACTTTACATTACCCATGTAATTCAATTCAGTCTAGGTAATTTGTCATGTCCTTTTTTGAACATACTATAAGAATAAAACCAGAAATTCTTTAAGCGGTTAAATTAATGCTAAAAGACAGGGTAAATGGATCAGTAGTAAGAGTGATGTGTTATATAAATTTTTAACTATTTCAGCAAATCATAGATGGAACACAATTTCTCTATTTGCATTGGACAAAACCCATCCTGAATCACTTGCTGAAACTAATAAGGTTTGCTGAGGCTGCACCATTCTGGGAATATTGTCTGTCTAGCATTTCTGTGTCGTGTATTGGTAGGAAAGTGCAAAGAAGCAGAAAATGCTATAGAAATGACACAATACATTGTTCAAATTGAAATGTCCTCCCAGGCATTTCAATGACCTAGTGAGAAATATTAATCAAACTCTAACACTTCTAATCTTGAGACTTCAAACAACAAAGCACTCTCTGGCCCTTCTGCTGCAGACCTTCTTTGTCCAGGGATCCCATGTAAGATGCAAAGGTGTGCAAAATTAGGCTCAACAAATGAGAATTGTAGTTCTTCCTTTCAACACAACAGGAAAATGAGACTGATCTCTCAGTGTTTGATCTTGAAACAAAGTCTTCAGCCCTATGCCTTTGGGTACATTTTCATCTTGCTGCAGTTGTACTTTACAGCAATGTCTCCCTTTGAAAATTCGTTTCTCAATATCTTACTTTGATTAGGCAGTAGAGGAAACAATCTTTACTCAGACACCTGACAGAAACTCATTGTAAAATATTCAGACAAGCCCTTAGGACTCAACAGGCATATTTTACACATCTAATCATCTCCTTACTTATGTGAGCCATCTAATGCAATGGTAGCTTTTGATCATGTCAGTAACTACAGTATGAACTCATCTCTATTTTCAGGCATCTATTACTTGGCTTTGTAACATCTCATTTTAGGGTGAACCACCCTATTGTGGTGACGTTCTTGGCATATTTTAATACTTTAACCTACTGATCTGCTTTTCCTAGGTATTGTGTCACTTTTGTCTATCATGGTGCCCCTCAATTATCATCAGTAAAGAGGCAGGAAAATTGCACCAGGGTCAGGGATTCATTCTCCTACCTGTCTTCCACCTGTTTTTCTTCCTTGCGTTTTCATTAACAGAATCACAGATGTCCACAAAAAGTAGAAATGAAAAAGTACTTATGTTATAATTTACTCTTCTTGTGTTAGAAGATCTTTTATGTGCATTTTTATGTGTGGCCAAGCCTATGACAATGCACATTTCATAGAATCATAGAATCCTAGGGGCTGGAAGGGACCTCGAAAGATCATCTAGTCCAACCCCTCTGCCAGAGCAGGGTCACCTAGAGTACATCACACAGGAACGCATCCAGGTGGGTTTTGAATGTCTCCAGTAAAGGAGACTCCACAACCTCCCTGGGCAGCCTGTTCCAGGGCTTTGTCACTCTCACAGTAAAAACATTTTTTTTTTTTGGATATTCACCTTGAACCTCCTATGCTCCAATTTACACCCATTACCCCTTGTCCTATCACTGGTCATCACTGAGAAAAGCCCAACTCCATCTTCCTGACACTCACCCCTTACATATTTGTAAACATTAATGAGGTCACCCCTCAGTCTCCTTTTCTCCAAGCTAAAGAGACCCAGCTCCCTCAGCCTTTCCTCATAAGGGAGATGTTCCACTCCCTTCATCATCTTCGTAGCTCTGCGCTGGACTCTTTCAAGCAGTTCCCTGTCCTTCTTGAACTGAGGGGCCCAGAACTGGACACAATACTCCAGATGTGGCCTCACCAATGCAGAATAGAGGGGGAGGAGAACCTCTCTTGACCTACTAACCACACCCTTTCTAATGCACCCCAGGATGCCATTGGCCTTCTTGGCCACAAGGGCACATTGCTGGCTCATGGTCATCCTCCTGTCTACCAGGACCCCCAGGTCTCTTTCACCTACACTACTCTCCAGCAGTTCAGCCCCCAACCTGTACTGGGACATGGTGTTGTTCTTCCCCAAATGTAAAACTCTGCACTTCCCCAAATCCTCAATAATTTCCTTTCCCAAAGCATATGATGGAACCTGTTCACCTCTTCTTATCTCTGCTGATATTAGTGGTGAGCATCCCACTGAATTCTCTGCAAGCAAGATGGGACACAAGTTACATAATGTCCTTTAAAAGTTGTGCTTTAGTCTTAGACATACATATACAACTGCTGGCAGTAAAGTATTATTTATTTATTAAAGTGTGCTTGAATTTGTTTGGCTTCTTCACCTAAGAAGCTATATCTCTCTAGCATTAATTGCACATTGATTTAAGGATAGACACACTAGTTTTTTTATGTTGTTCATTATAAGCATTTAGTGATGGAAAATCCTAATCTCAGACACCTGAACATACTTAAAAAGTAGGTGTTGATTCAATATGGAAAGCCTAATTGCCAGTCATCATACATCCTAATGACATCTGTGTCATTTTTACTATGTTTGCAAATTACAAGGAGAAGTAGACCCTAGGGATAGGTTACTGGAGAGGAAGTTACCTCCCTTCACCTACAGGCTGTGCTTCTTTTGATGCCGCCCAGGACACGGTTGGTTTCTGTGCTGCAAGCGCACATTGCTGGCTCATGTTGAGCTTCTTGTCCAGCATCATCTCAAAGTCATTCTCCTCAGGGCTATTACGGATCCATTCTCCACCAGCCTATATTTGTGCTTGGGATTGCCCCATCCCAGCAGAAGGACCTTGCACTTGGCCTTGTTGAACTTCATGCAGTGTGCATGGGCCCACTGTCAAGCCTGTCAGAGTCCCTCTAGATGGTATCCCTTCCCTCCAGCTTGTCGACCTCACCACACACTTTGGTGTAATCAGCAAACTTGCTGAGGATTCATTTGATCCCACTGTCCATGTGTCCAACAAAAATGTTAAACAGTGACAGCTGGTGCCCCTCAGGGGTTCGTACTGGGACCACTGTTGTTTAATATCTTCATTAATGATGTTGACAGTGGCATTGAGAGCACCCTCAGCAAGTTTGTTGATGACACCAAGCCTTGGGCAGTTTCTGTCCTTTATACCCCTCGTACCTACTCCATGTTTACAGTTTCTGTAGGAAACTGTAGGTTTCTGTAGGTCAGTCTCTTTAGTATCAGCTATGGACCTGTTGTGCCTGAATGTCTGTCATTTCTGTTTGCGTCTGTTGATCCTGTATCTGCCTCTAGAAGGCTCACTGTGCCAAGAAGTACTTTCATTTACATGTTTTAAGCTGCTTTCCTGCAGATTTCAATGAGTGCTCCTTGTTTGCAGTAATGGAGATGGGATGAACAGTACTATATTCATCTCATCTATGTTTATGTAAAGTTCAGTCATAGCCCTCCTCTGCCTTTTCCTCTCCAACTTGAAAAGTTTTGGGTTTTTTTCCCTTTTCCTGTGATACCTGTTTGGTTTTTTCCCTTTAATCATTTGAACTGCCACTCTCCATACTTCAGTTAGCTCTGTGTCTTCTTGGGATGCAGAAACCTGAACTGCACATGGCATGTGGTTACACCAGACTTCTATGTATCTGTAAAATAATACTTTAGGTTTTGTTCTCAATGCATAGATTTTTGGCTTTTTGGTTGACAATACATTTTGAGCCAGTGACTTCAGAGAACTGATTATTATGACCCTGAGATCTCTATTTGAAGTTATAATGACCTTTTCCAAGTGTAATGTTGCTTAGGCACGTTTCATATGTTTGTTTGTTTTTTTTAATGGATGCAGTGTCTTCTATTTGTGTACAGTGCAGTTCATCTGTCACTGTTTTGACCACATGTTCAACTTTTTATGTCCTTCTGGAGCTGCTCATCATCAGCGTGGCATTTGATCAAGAGAGATTAGTAGCTTCAAGCTGGACAATTCCCATTCATACTTTCTTCCAGGTCACTGATGAGTAAAGATGAGTCCAGCAATGACCCTTGGGAGATCCCACTACTGACATTTAATCCTGAAAGGCCACTTCCTTTTCTTTAATTAGACCTCTGTGTATAGCAGGGCCTTTTCTCCACTAACTGACATGAACCTTTAATGTGGAACCTTAACATACAGCCTGCAAAAATTCTAGTGTGCTATATTTCCTTTATCCCTATGCATGCTGTCACCATTAAAGACCTCCACCAGATGAGGAAGGATTGCCATTCTCAGAAGTCGTGTTGGCTCTTTTCCAACAGATTGTCTTTATCCAGGTACTTAGTGATCTTAATGAAAGATTCAGCAGCTTACAAGGTGTCAAAGTAGAGTCACCTCCCTGAAATTCCCACAGTGCACCCTGGAGCTGGATTTTGCAGGTGGAAGTGGGGCACTGATCTGTCAGTGTGGGGATGTATCTAGCTTTTTTCATCCAGGCACTATTCCTAAGAACACTACATAATGAAATCACGGTACTCCTGAGAAAAAAAGAAATCATTATTAGGTGCTAAAAGAACTTGAAAATCTTTTTGCTTTTTTTCTCAGTCTGCTGAAGAGTTGAAAAGTTTATTTTCAGTCTGTGTCATCAACATGGAGCTTGTAGAGCAAGTAAAGGCCAAAAGTGATTTTTACAACCTTACTTTAAAAGTATGGAGAGAGGATTTCGTAATGGAAGCTCTTATATTCACTTAGTAGTAATGGCTGTGTTGCAAAGTAGAATGTTACATCCAATTTCTTTATATTTTATTAGTTCTGATAGCCATTGCTTACACATATGAACTGTGTTGACCAGTATGATGACAGACTAACACGCTGCTGTTGGCCAAGATGCTACATCAGCATAAAAAGCATTTAATCTCTTTGGACATATCAGCAAATAGGTAGCAATTCTTCCCATTACTGTCTGAAAACCTGTCTTCTGTTGCATGGAACGTAACTAATAACATCATTTTCATGTCACCTGCTAGACACCTGAAGCTTAACACAATCTCATTTGAAAAGTTCGCTTGTCTGGAAGTGTCAGTGTGCTTATTAGCTGCTACTGATGCAAATTGGTAAAGATGTTGCCTTTGACATAAAGTATTTTATGTGAAGGCATGAAACAAGATTAATCATATTCTTCACCCGGGTGCTGCAGTACCACACTGGCTACTTACATACTTGGAATCACACTTCAGATATCAGAGTAATAATAATTTAAAAGTTGATGTGTCAAGAAAATTGACTTTGTTTTGATTTAAATCTGTGAAGCAAACTTATAGAGATAAATGTGTTCTGTTAATCAGATGTCAGAGCTAAATGGCTCTATAAACTTGCTAGGACTGGGCAAAAATGTGCTATTCCATTGTGTAGTTAGGATTCACCTGGAATTTATAAATCCTGAGACTTTCAGTTTGTTATCTAGTAATAAATAAAAACTCTCTGAAGGAATTGCTGGCATTTTGTGTTCTCCAAGTCTTCTGAAATGCAAAGTTAAACTCTATTTTGTGCTTTCATTATGCTTTGTGATGGACTAGAAAGAAGAACACATCATCTGTCACCTTTTCTCAGTGGAAATGCTGATTAAATTCCTCCAGTGGGAGTGGAACACATTGATTTGCTCTTGCCTGTAGGATTAGTCTTCAGAACAAAAATTGGCATGAGTTGCTACAACCAAGTTACTCAATATCACCCAGATTAGAACATTGGATTGTGGAAAAGACACTTGAGGTACATGCAGTAAGCAAACAATTTTATTTGCTGCAGAATGATTGAAATATCCAGTAGATAAAATGTGTGAAGCAGAGCATGTTGTCTGCAGCTGTGTCCCCATTATGCTATGCTTACCAGAAATCTTCATACTCTAGTCCATACAGTGAAAGCTTGAATAGCTCAGATCCAAAGCACCACTTCACTGAAGTTTGAGATTTTTAGGTATTGATTTAGATATGCATTATTTAGGATTCATTCCAAGTGAAGTGCCTCTGGGTGGGAGGAATTGCAGCAGGCTTAGGCTTTACTTTTATTTAAAAGTGGTGTTTTGAGAGATGACAGCAGAAGCAATAACTGCTAGTGGGGCAAAAAGAACCTGTCATGAAGTCTAAGGCAGATGAGAATGTGCTTGGCAAAAAAAAAAAAAAGAGGCCAGTACATGAAAAAAATGGGTTGTAGGACTATACCAACTGCATCTGTGTAACCTCCAGCTGTACTGGTACACTGTGATCTGAGCTCTTGCACTACTGAAGCCAAGCAATTAGACAATTAATTGGATAATGTGCTGGGATATGTGACTGTCCTTCAGAATCAGCTCTCTTGACCTGCTGGCAGTGCTTTGCAGCCCAGCAGGCTGTTGGTGTCTTTGCCATTAGCGTGCATTGCTGTCTCACAGTCAACCTGTTGTCCATCAGGATCCCCAGGTCCTTTTCTCCCAGTATGTTTTACAGCTGCTCAGCCTCTCCAGCGTGTTCTAGTACATTTGGCTTTTCCTCCCTAGGGGCAGAACTTTGCTCTTGCCCTTGGTGAACTTCATGAGGTTCCTGTTGCTGAAGGCAGCACACTCATCTAATGTATCAGCTGCTCCTCAAAGTGCCTAGTTGGTGAGGGTGCATTCTGTCCCCTAGTCTAGATCATTTATGAAGACATTGAGCAGTGTTGGCCCTGTATTGACCCTTGGCGTACACCACCAGTGGCTTTAGATATAATACAAACAGAATGAGAAATCGCTTGGTATTTCTATGGCAAATAACTTTCTGAGGTTTCATGTGAGTATTTCAGCTTGAGTCACTTGGCAATTCCAGTTCCAAAGTCACATCAAACTTCCTGTCATCTTCTTTTTCAACCGTCTGTAAAGTTGTTTTGTCGCTGTTAAGCCTATGTCTTCCTTGGCATTTGGTTTTCAAAGACTTTTCTCCATGAAGCCCATGTATTTTAAGTGTTTTTTGAACTAATCTGATTAATTTCCCTTAATTTTAGCCTCTTAAACCTAGACAGAAACAGAAGAAAATAATTATATATGTATTAAACACTTTCTTAATAGATAATGGAGTAACAGAAAGCATGATTCAGATCTGCCTGTTGTTTTTTTTTTCCCACAGATAGAAAGAGCCTAAGTAGCTGCATCAGGGTAGATATGAAACTCTTAAGTGGCTGAAGCTGGGTCACATGAATTGCATCCCTTATATTTGCTTTGTTTGGTTAGCTATTTTTAGATATAAATACTTGTAATAATGTCTTTTTTTATGATGAAAGGAAATGTTAATAAGAATAAATAAGGGGAATGAAAAAGAAAAAGTAGGTATACAGATTTGTTTTATGTTAAAATACACCATGGATTCACAAATACTACTTTTCATTTTACTACACTGCTATAGTAATGAAACTCTTCTTTTGTTGTATGTATACAAAGATAACTTTTTGAATCATAGAATCATAGAATAGTTTGGGTTGTAAGGGACCTTAAGGATCATCTAGTCCTATCCTCCCTTCATGAGCAGGGACTACCTCCCAGTAGACCAGATTGCACCAAGCCCCATCCAGTCTCACCTTGAGCACTTCCAGGGAGGGGGCTTTCTAGATTTTTTCCACCCTAATTAAAATCTATGATCTTTAAATTAATTCTGTACCTTCAACAAGGCTTCAAGCCCTGATTCTTAAAGCTGTTTTACATTAACATAAAGTTATACCCACGTCAGATGGCTCCCAGGAACAAGACCTAAATGGCAATATCTGACTTTCCAGTTGTTAAAAAGTGAGACATGTTATAGAAGATGGAAACAGTTTCTGTGAAGTCAGATTGAAGTAACAATCCTTTGCATGCAGTTTGTGTTTGGTAATGTGGAAGCAGCTCATATCTAGCATGTCGCTTTAGCACTGTATTGTAAGTTATCGCAGTCTTTTTCCTTCTTTCTGAAGAACATGTATTCCATTGTACTGTAGAATTTGTGCTAGTGCCACTAGTAGTTTTTAAACCATTTCCATTAATTCATCTTCTAAAGAGTAACATTGACATTTCTAGGAACAGTTGCTGTTCTTATCAGCATGGTTGAGGTGGGGGGGGAGGGACACAACAAACCCGTAAACACATTAAAGCAACAGCACCAAACCACAAAGACGAAGAATGTTTCTTGGCAGCAAAATTATATTTGCCACTTGAAAAACCCACACTCTTCTGACAAATTAACATTCTCATTGTCAGGCTGGCTTACAGGAATGCTAATTACACTGATGTTGTAATCCCAGTGATATCCATTGCATGTCTTTAGTATAGCTATATCTTTTCTTTCCAGTTTTAGATTTGTTTTGTTCTTTTTCAAAGTTGCATTTTGGAACAGGCAGATTTTTATAAGAGTAGTCATTAAGCAAATAGATACATATATCATCAATTGCCTTCAAATTGGCTGTAGTTGGTTAGCATTTAAAAAAAAAAAAAAAAAAAAAAAAAGTATCAGCATCTGGTTCCCTTACCTAATTCAGAGAATCAGGCAGAGCTTCAAAACAGTCAGCTGGTCAGAATCCAGGTATTTCACCTCTCTTGATACCATTTAACAAAAGTTGTAAAGGAAATCAGTGAGATTTCCTGTTCAATTAGCACCTCTAAAATTAGCGTTCCCACCAGCTGGCACGACTGCACATTTGCATTAGCCGGTCATTCCAGTTGAGAGGAAGAATATGAGCTTTCCAAGTGGTGAACCCCATTTTGTAGCACTGTTATGAATGAATATTCTTTAGCTTGCACTTCATTTTCCTGGGAGTGTTGACAGTTTCTGTAAATTGTAATGTTATCAATTTAAGATGTATTTGTCCACTGTATTTAAAAATTACTAGTTTTCCTAGTACAAATGTTGCTCTGTGACAGAAGAAAACCCATGTCCTTTGAAATGAAGTTAAAGAGAAGAGAGGATACACTACAATAAAAGGCATTGCCAATTTGCAAGGTTTTTTTCTGTGTTGCATAATCCGTAGAGAAAAAAAAGCACAACAAAACCAAAAACCAAACTGCATGTCAGTAAAGACAGATGAATGTAAATATAAAAGTAATTCTGAAAGAAGCTGTCTGTAACTATCTTGAAATCAGGCTGAACTTCCTGATTACACTGTGTCTCATTACCAGATTTCCTAACATAGCTGGAAAGCTGCTGAATTTTATTCTGTTCTTCAGAGAAATATTTCTA
>NW_009952440.1:791493-793742 GCF_000747805.2 Chaetura pelagica
TTCAGCAGCAGCAAATAAAAACGATTGTTTTTAAGTCCTCTTGAGTTCCTAATTGCATTTTTACATGCCTGTTATGCTTAAGTTGTTAATTGGCTGTACCCTGTGCCACAGCCATTTACAGCAGCTAGAAGTAAAGGAGGTAATTAATAGATTCACAGCTGCACAGATCTCCACTCACAGCTGCCCAAGTCCAGATCAACCAAAAAGTGGTGAAATTGCTAGATAGAACTTGGAATTACATATCTTTTCATGTCATTACAAACTAAGATAATTATTGTTATGTGGCAGTTAGAGGCTACAGTTTCTGTGTCTGTCATTCCTTAAATGTGTAAGTATGACCACAGAGCAATTCTTTTACAGTGCAACTTCAAAGCTCCTATGAGTTTAACTTCTGTATTATGGATGCAGGTTCATTCTTGGGAGAAGATTTTTTAGTGTTGCTCCATGATTTCTGTTTTATTCAGATTAATTTTAGTAGTGTTATGAGTTATGTAAAACTAGCTAATATCAATACCCAAACATGGTAGAAATATTATTTTTCACAGGGCCAACTTAAAAGGTAAAAATAATTTTTTACATAAAGATTAATGTATTTCTATATGAGAACTCAGCAGAGGAGTTAGAGAAATTAAACTCCTTTCTGCAATATAATGTGTTTTTTTTTTAAAAAAAAGTACATAACTGCTGGTCAAAAGAAAAATTAAATAAAAGTAATGTATACCAGTGAATTGTTGAATGCTGTAACTTGAATAGTGGTATAAACACAGGGGAAACATTTTCATTTTAGTATTCAGACAGTGATACTTGTCCTTTCTGAAATCACCATGGAATTATAGTAGTTTTCTGCTGTGGCTGCTATTGGCCTTTTGATGCATCATGGTCAAGGCTCAGCTGATCATTGTTCTGGGCTCTAAACTCTCTCCTGGATTTTGGGTTGTGCCTCCAGGTAGTCCAATATCCCATATGACAAGGGCAGCTGTGCTCCTTCACACTTTGTGCTACACTGTGGTTAGTGGAAATTGTGATTATTTGGTATTCCCAGAGAGAAAAGAGAATATGAGAGGAGACAAATACACTAAAGACTATTTTAAGAAAATAACACTATGCTATGTCCATGCTAAATGAACCAGGACAAGAAATAATAAGTAGAATAAGCAAGGTTCAAGTTGGACCACAATCAAACACCAAATGGGATTATTGAATGGTCACTACTGAAGCTTTCAACAAAAGGCCTTCAGCAAACATTTGTCAGGAATGATGTGTGTAATGTAGTTGACATGTCTTGAGACAGACTTTTCCAGGTCATTTCAAGTCATGGTTTTCTCTGATAGGAGACAAAAAACAGTGCATCTTCATTCTGGAAGTCCTCTTCTCAGGCCAGCTCCATTAAAAACATTTTGAACATGCCTAGGGATGTTGCCAATAACCATGATGTCATGTAGTTCAACACAAAGTGTAGCCACAACCATCACTTCATGGAGCAATACGAAATGTTATTTTTCTGATTACTACTTTACAGATAAAAAATTTTAGATGCACCCATCTTTTTGAGCATAAGAATAGAATCAGAGGATCATTAAGGTTGGAAGGGACCTTAAAGATCATCAAGTTCCAATCCCCTGCCATGAGTAAGGAACCCTACCACTAAACCTCGTCCAACCTGGCTTCCAGGGATGAGGCATCAACAACCTCCCTGTGCAACCCATTCCAGTTCCTCACCACCCTTACAGTGAAGAATTTCTTCCTAATATCTAACCTAAATCTCAGTCTAAAACCATTACCCCTTGTCCTATCACTGTCTTCTCTGATGAAAAGCCCCTCCCCAGCTTTCCTGTAGCCCCTTCAAGCACTGGAAGGTGCTCTAAGCTCTCCCTGGAGCCTTCTCTTCTCCAGGCTGAACACCCCAACTCTCTCAGCCTGTCTTCACAGCAGAGCTGCTCCAGGCCTTTGATCGTCTTGGTGGCTCTTCTCTGGACCCTCTCCAACAGGTCCATGTCTTTCTTGCGCTGAGGACACCAGAGCTGCACACAGTATTCCAGGTGGGGTCTCACCAGAGCAGAGTAGAAGGGCAGAATCCCCTCCCTAGTCCTGCTGGCCACACTTCTTTTGATGCAGCCCAGGACACAACTGGCTCTCTGGGCTCCAGCACACACTGGTGGCTCATCTCGAGCTTCTCAGCTACTACCACCCAAGTCCTTCTCCTCAGGGCTGCTCTCCAGCCATTCTTCCCCCCGCCTGTATTTGTGGCT
>NW_009952440.1:794295-829025 GCF_000747805.2 Chaetura pelagica
CAGCAGGAACCTCATCAGACCACCATGACCTCTCAGATATGATGGACAGAGGCTTAGCAATTGCATCTGCCAGCTGCCTCAGGACCCGTGGGTGAATCCCATCAGGTCGCATAGATTTGGATGGTCAAAAACTTGCTCTACTCCTACAGTGGGGGTAATTCAGTCTCCCAGTCCCTGCTTTCACCCATTGAGGCCTTTGTATTGAGGCTGGAGCACTTACCAGAGAAGACTGAAGCAAAGAAGTCACTGAGGACCTCAGCCTTCTCAATATCCTGTGTTGCTATGCCTCCTGTGTCCTTCAGGAGAGGCCCTACACTCTCCTTGGATGTCCTTTTCTCCCCAACATACCTATAGAAGCTTTTCTTATTGTTCTTCATACCTCTGGTGAGATTTAATTCTAGCAGGGATTTGGCTGTCCTCACATGATCTCTAGCTGTTTGGACAACCTCTCTACAATCCTCCCAGGATACCTGCCCTAGCTTCCATGCCCTATATGCTTCCTTCTTCAGTTTGAGCTTTTCTAGGAGCTGCTTACTCGTCCATGCCAGCATCCTGGAGTTTCTACCTGACTTCCTCTTAGTTGAGATGCAACACTCTTGGGCCTGGAGAAGGTGATCCTTAAATACCAACAATGCTTTGTCTGATCACAGTGCAACAGTCCTGCCTTTGTCAATGATCTTAAGTGAATGCTTAATGAATAAGCATAAGGAAAAGGATACGTGCTACTTGATGGTTCTCCCATTGTATTTTCCCAGCTTCCAGCAATCTTCAGGTTATAAAGTTCCTAAATCAGAAATTGTATCCTCCTTTAATTTATTCCTGTTTGATGTGACCCCTCTTGAACTATGCCATATGTTACAGTTTCCCAGAGGTTAATCCCTGTGCTTTTCTGTGGGGAATTTAAAATCCTTTGCATCCTATTCAAAGTGCAGAGTGGAGAAACTGCCAAACCAGAGCTAAGCAAATTAGTCCTGAGTAACAACCCTCCATTTCAGACACAGTACTTTATAAAAAAGACCTAATCTTCTTTCAGTGTCTGAGCAGTCATTCTGCTGTGCTATGCTTGATGTATGAGATTTTGCAGACTTGCTCAGTGTAGAAAATCCCTCTGGATGGCCATCAGAGGAATGTGAATCCCATTGTGGAGAATGCAGGTCAGTACATGCTTGTACTCAGAGAGCTGAAGTCTCTCTGTGAAAGAATAAGAAACAGAAGGCTGAAACCTAAACTACAAGGTGGTGAGCTTACGCATGTATCAGCATTAATTCCTGCAATATCAGAGGTCATCTGTAATTTCATTGTGTGATGATGAAGTTGGCAACTGGGGACCATGGTGTTGCTAAAAGCCTGAGGGGTTCCACTGACACCTCTAGCGGGAAAGGAAGCTGTGTCTTCCAGGCACCTCTCTGCCAAAGCACTTTATGCAGTATTTATAAAGGAAAGGGGATTTTATCATAATCATGTCAAAGTTGTGAAAAAACAAGCCCTGCAGGAACAGGGTTTAATACTTTTCATACAGGTAGGCACTTCAACAGCAGACTGTTAAATGATTGTCTATATCCATCTGACCAACTCCTATTAAAAAATAAGTCACTGTTACCTGAAAAGAGCTATCCTTAACAGAACTACCTGGCCAAGGATATGTGGGTGGCAGGAAGAACAAAAGGAAGAAATAGAAGACTGAAGTCTATATTTCATGATGTGGAGCTTATGCATGTGTTGGCATTAATTACTGCAATATCAGAGGTCATCTGTAATCTCATTGTCAGGGTTTGTGTTCAGCACAATTACCATGCTATGCTGTGCACAGCCAGAGTAATCTCATTCCAGAAAATGAGGTGCTTGGCGAATGACAGGATTGCAGATGTCTAAAGGAGATTTGTTTTCTGCATGCCTTCAATTTTGCATCTGTTTGTTTTGATGACGTTAGCTGGAGACAAACTAACAGAGGAAATGATATCTGTATATTCATGCTGCAAAATCAGGCATGTTTCATCGTCAATAACAAAAACCTTTTTCCTCTGTTTGCAGAAGCATAATCCTCACATTTTCAAGCAATTTTCAAACCATTTGGAGGTTTTGCTTAATTTGTGGACTGACACTGATGTCAAAGTCCAAATTAAATATACTTAGGTAACATGTACACGCTGTGCTTTCTGCTAATTATCTTATACTGTATTAATTCTTTATCTTAAAATGATTTGTCCTTTCCCTTGTAGAGGGGGAATCAGTGACATATTTCCCTGTTCTAATTTACTTCTGAAGAGATATCTATGTAAAACATAGCAAGCTAGCAGTCATCTTCTCTTTCCTTTTGCAGAAAAATTTGTATTCAGCTGGAGGGATTTATTATAGTAAGAGATAAGGGTTGAAACACAGAAGTCACCTGTTGTCTGAGGAGCTATTTAATCCCTATATATGTGGTCTACAAGTGAAATCTGGACTAGTGATCATTTGCTTAGTGGTGCAAAATGATACATAGCATTTCACATCTCATTAAGTCTGATACTGTAAAGGAAGGCTTTAAGGTAGTTTTACAACCATGCTATCTTCACATGAGTTGTTGGAAATTCTTTAAAAAAAATAAAAAGAAATAAATTAATCCTTCACTTTTCCTGTGTTATTGACTTTTCCTATCCACCACTGGATCCATTTACAATCATGTAGCTTATTGGTAGACCTTTGCATTCTGACATCTTCATGGATGTTGTATTTGATGAGTACAAGAGACGTGTCAATAAGGTTTTATTTAGTGCATACCAATGGTCACTGTAGACTTAAAAGCAATATTTCTTGAGTTAGTATTTTGCTATTTAATGAGACTAAAATAACAGCACCAGATGACAAAACCTTCTTTGTGAATCTATATCATGAACCTGTCAAGCAGCTTTTAATTGTGGTTTTTTTTGTTTGTTTTTTTTACTTTCTTACATCGAGCTGATTGTCATACACAAGTGTGTCAGCATTAACTAATAAAAATAGTTTCCTATCTGATGCCTGACATTGACCAGACTGAATTATACTGTAGTCACTGTAGTGATACTGTTACTCCCTTGGAGGCTTCAGTTTCCCAAGCTGTCATGATTTTTGTTAAATGAAAATGGATTTAATAGAAGCAGATGTATAACAACAAGCGTAATACAGCTTGTACTTGTTCTGCAAAATAATGTATCACAGTTTTATTTAAAAGACAAACAATCTCCAAAAGCTGCATTTGCTTGTTTCCTTAATTCATAGTAGTCAATGGCACATCACAGCCCTTTAGCACTGAAAGAAATAATTGATATCTTAACTATAAAGAAAGCATTTGTGGCCAAGAAAGTCACAAATTTTGTGACCTACTGTGATGGGGTTCCAGAGTTGGTGGACAAGGGAAGAGCAACTCTTCTACATAACATCCTTGTATCTAAATTGGAGGGACATTGGCTTGATGGATGGACCCCTTGGTAGATGAGGAATAGGCTGGGTTGACACACTAAGAGAGTTGTGGTCAACAGGTCAGTGTCCAAATGCAGACCAGTGACAAGTGGTATTCCTCAGGCTTCAGTACTGGGACCAGTGCTGTTCAGTGTCTTTGTTGGTGACATGGTGTAAGAGTTGATCAGAAGATTGCTGTTGTCTCAACATTGTCATCAGTGACTAGACCCCAGAATGTTTGGTGATGACATCAAGCTGTGTGGTGTGCTTGACACACTGGAGGGAAGGCATGCCATCCAGAGGGACCCTGACAGGCTTGAAGTGCAGACCTGTGCAAACCTTATGAAGTTCAACAAGACCAAGTGCAAGGTCCTGCATCTGGGGCAGGGAAGACCCAAGCACAAATCCAGGCTGGGTGGAGACTGGACTGAGAACAGCCCTGATAAGAGGGACTTCAGAGTGTTGGTTGATGAGAAGCTCAACATGGACCAGCAATATGAACTGCCACCCCAGAAAGCCAACTGTGTCCTGAGCTGCATCAAAAGAAGCATTGCCAGCAGGTCAAGAGAGATGATTCTCCCCCTCTTCTCTTCTCTCATGAGATCCCACCTGCAGTGCTCAGTCCAATTCTGGAGCCCGTAGCACTAGAAGGGTGTGGAGCTGTTGGAGGGAGTCCAGACAAGGCCACAAAGATGATCAGAAGGCTGATGCACCTCTGCTCTGCAGACAGGCTGAGAGAGTTGAGGCTGTTCATCCTGGAGAAGAGAAAGCTCTGTGGAGACCGTAGAGCACCTTCAGTATCGAAGGAGCTACAGAAAAGCTGGGGAGGAGCTTTGGACAAGGGCAAGGAAGGATGGGACATGGGGTAATGGCTTCATACTAGAAGAGGGAAGATTTAGGTTAGACATCAGGAAGAAATTCTTCACTATAAGGGTGGTGAAAAACTGGTCCAGGTTGGCCAGGAAAGCTGTGGCTGCCCCATCCCTGGAAGTGTTCGAGGCCAGGCTGGATGGGGCTTGGACCAACCTGGTCTGGTGGGAGGTGTCCCTTCCCATGCAGGCGGGTGGAACTAGATGCTCTTTGAAGTCCTTTCCAGCCCAAACTATTCAGTGATTTGATGATTCTATCATTTGTGTCTCAAACTAAATTTCTTATGCAGAAGCTAGTCTGTAGCCCATCCTTTACTGATATTACATGTCTGATGAAACCAGAGATAGGTTCATCAGCTGAGAGTTTTCAAGCAAAGTAAATTTCTAAAGAATTTAAAGAGCAGTAGCCCCCTCAGAGATTTTCTAAGGAGACAGCATGACTCACAAATCTTTTGGAGTATTTGGAAGAAATTAATGAGCATATGACTAAGGGAAGTTCTTTTGTTGTGCAGTGTTTGACTATCCTAAAATTTAATCATCTATTTCCTTTCAACTGAAAATAAATTGAAAGATTTTCTTGTGCAATGATGTCTGATTGAAAATAAAGAATGAAGGAGTGAGTAAACAGGCACTGGAAGGAGATTACTCACAGAGTCCTAGCAAAATCTCTGCTGACATCCTGGCAGAGGATAAATAAGAAAGACAGCAAAATGTTTGGATAATCTAGGGAATATACTGAGCTTTGTTAAAATGGACTGAAGAGTTTAAATGGAAAGCTCCATGGTGAAGAAGGGCCTGGGGCTGCTGGTTGACAGCCAACTTAACATGAACCAGCAGTGTGCCGAGGTGGCCAAGAAGGCCAATGCCATCCTGGCCTGCATCAGGAATGGTGTGGTCAGGAGGAGTAAGGAAGTGATTGTTCCCCTGTACTCAGCACTGATGACACCACACTTCAAGTACTATGTCCAATTCTGGGCCCCTCACTACAGGAAGGATGTTGAGTTGCTGGAACATGTCCAGAGGAGAGCTACCAACTTGGTGAAAGGTCTGGAGAGGTCATATGAGGAGAGACTGAGGGAACTGGGATTGTTTAGTTTGAAGAATAGGAGGCTGAGAGGAGACCTCATTGCGTTCTATGACTACCTGAAAGGAGGTTGTATGGAGGTGGGAGTTGGCCTCTTCTTTCAAGTGAATCATGACAGGATGAGAGGAGATGGCCTGAAGTTGTGCCAGGGGAGGCTTAGCCTGGATATTACAAATAATTTCTTTACTGAAAGAGTGGTTGGACAGTGGAACAGGCTGCCCAGGGAGATGGTGGAGCCACCATCCCTGGAAATGTTTAAAAGAAATGTAGATATAGTGCTTAGCGGCATGATTTAAGCACTGAACAGGTAAATTAGGATATGGTAGGGGGATTTAGGTTATGGTTGGACTTCATGATCTTCAAGGTTCCTTCCAGCCAGGATGATTCGGTGATAAATGTATCTTGAAATACAGATTGATTATGAAACTAGAGGTTACATTAAATATGTTCAAGTTCAAGGTGAGACTATTTAAGAAAAACCTAGCCCTCATGATGCATGTGGAGGTGTCTTAGGAAGCAATAGCCTTGCTTGGGCTTCCTCAATACCCATCTGCCAGGCCTGTGCCTAGGAAGTTTCTCGGTTCATCAGCACTGCTATGGTCAGAGTAGGGTTTATTGCAAGTTCTCCAGACCACCTCATGAGTGTGAGCTCGTGTCCTTCAGGGAGCTGAAAAAAAGTGGTCCTCTAAAGACAGATCCTGGTGGTGTGTGTGCATATATTACACCATAAGACTAGTACTGTTTAGAAATTATTATCCAGTCTCCTGTTTGTTACGTTTGAACTGAACACCAAGGTAGAAAAGTATCTCAAATGCGAGTTTTAATTTTAAGAGCCGTAAGGTTTGTGCTTAACTCAAATTGAAAAACTGACAAACATGACAAAACAAAACTGGAACTGCAATTAAAATAAGCAGCTTGTACAATGAAGTACCTGTTCCCTGAAGGTAGGGATTTGCTTTGGATTTCAGGCATAATCCTCCTAAAGCTAAGGAAGGTAAACACTTCTGACCATATATGGTCATACCTGACAAAGTAGAGTTAAGTCCTGTACTTGGTAATTTAACTGCCTTCAATTTACAAAGAAAAATTCACCTTTCTTTTGTAAGGAATTCACACACATTGCAAATGCCGTTTAATGCATCTCAAGCATGAGAACTAACATACCTTCAAGTAAAAAAACTTTCCACAAAGTTCTGCACCTTAAACAGAGGCTGCTAAGAAAAAGAAAAAAGAGGACATTGACGTATCTTGCAAATCTGCCGAGGCTGGAATGTCTATAGGAGATCAAGTATCTTGGTGTCAAATACATGTTCTTTTGAAAATTATCTGCTAAAGCCAAATACCATTATTCTGGACCCCACTCAAAAGTGACCCTGATACATGCTGGGGCCATATACTCACAAAAACATTTTTCCAAGTAGGGCACTAAGTAACTCTAGCAGGGCAGGCAAGTGTCCTCATCACAGTGCTCCTCACTGTTAAAGAATATAGATACAGAGTATAACTTACACATTGTGTATTAAAACACCTGCCATGCCTACAAGCCTTCATTTTCAGCTCCTCTTGGAAACCTCTATTCCATTTTCTCACAACTTTATTTTTAAATAGTTATCAATCTACACCAGCTGATGGGGTGGTTAATGTCATGGTAAAGTCAAATCAGTCTTGTGTGCACATGTGTTTGTGCGTTACACATACACAGGATTGTGTGTACTTTGCTATTGTGAAACGACAAAGATATTTCAGTAAGTAAAGATATGAAACTTCTAAAAAAAGCATTTTTTATAGGAAAGTAGAGTAGCTGGCTTGCAAGCAGATGTGACAGTTTATACACCAAAGGAAATAATTTGGGTTAGATTAAAATATTTAATAAACAGAGCTGGTATTTGAATAGGTCTTTCGATTTTTATGTATCACATGATAACACAAGGAAAAATGTAATTTTTCCAAAACATGTGGGAATTCTTAATACATCCTTTATTGTGTCTGCCTATGCTGCTGACAAATATTTAGTTTTCTTCTGGCAGTACTATGCACCTGGCACAGCCGCAGGAGAGAGGTAAGGTTTTTTATATGTTGTGTAGCGTGAACAGAATTAACAGTCAAGTGCTGAATGCACCACCTTTATTACTGGGTAAGACATGATACAGAAAAGTAGAACTAGGACTTTAGATTCTTAGCCAAGCTTCATGGACTGTTAAAAATGTCGATTAAATCATCATATAGTGCAAGTCAGTCATTAATTTCAGTGGGCCCATATTTCATTTAAATGTATCCTGGATGTAAACCAGTTTTTTGCATTTAAGAAGTAACACATTCAGATCCCCACCTGTGTGAAGGTTTTAGGTTTTTTTCTCATAGCACAAGCATGGCCTTATCCATGGCCCTTGTTCCACAATCAGTTTAAAACTGTGATTTAGTTTGTGTTGGTCTTTATCAGTCACACCCAGGGATTGAATTGCCAGTGACTTTCAGCACTGTTTTGCTGCCACAGCTTCTGCTGAAAGCAGCAAATTATACTGGTCACTTTTTCTTCTCTGTACCTTTAAATGAAATAATTAAATTGTTTGTTACTTTCTGCACATATGGTGTTAGGATTTCATAGCAGTAGCACTTCAGAGTCCTTCTCAGGTACTATTTTATGTGAAGGACTGCCAGGCTTCTGAGAAGTCCTAAACTGTAAGTAAAAATCTGCTTATTCCTGTTGTGTTCAAAATTGCTGAAGTGCAGTTGACTCACAAAGCACAACTTCTCTGGGGCAACTGAGCAAGATTGCCTGCTAGAGTAGTTCCTGCAGTTAACTTTCTCTTTATATTCTGCATCAAAATTGACTTGGGGAAAAAAAATATTTTGTATTTACTTGGAGGTGGCTGTGAGTATTTTAATAGTAGGAATAAATTAATTATGATTACCACACCTAAAATTATGAACATTTGAACATGACAGTTAAATCCCTATTTTGAGGTTTGCTGAATAAATGTATAAAAGCTGTAACTTTGATGTAACTGACCGATATAATGTGTCTAGTTTTGTATTTCAAAAGATAATTGCAATAACAATATTTATCATATGGGGCAAATTCTAACCTCTGTGGCAAGAGCAACATACAGAACTTCGCAGTAATTACAGAATCTAAAATTTGCTTTTAGCAGTTGTTTTGATATTTGAATCTATATATCATTTTCTTTCATTGCACCTGTAAAACCCGAACCCACTACTCTTCATATAGGATAAACTAAAAGAAGTTGAAAGCTTAATCTAATTCATTAATTTTGCAATGGGAAAAGTTATTTACAATTAGTATTTTTGTACTGATTTTGGTTTTTTTTTTTCCATTTCTGCAAAAGGAACACTCAGTTCAACTGCTTTAAATGAATATAATTAACATAACATTTAGGATCTGTTTGTACACTATTTCTAATAACAGCCACTTGGGACCCAGAAGAGTTGGCCATTTCAGTTGCATTAATTTCTTTTCTTGTTTCCATTTGCAGGATGCTCTGGCCCACTAGGGATAGAAGGAGGAATTGTGTCAAACCAACAAATTACTGCGTCATCTACTCATCGAGCTCTTTTTGGACTCCAGAAATGGTATCCATACTATGCACGACTTAATAAGAAGGGTCTTGTGAATGCTTGGACTGCTGCAGAAAATGACAGATGGCCATGGATTCAGGTAACAGATGGAGTTGAGGAAGAAAAAAATCTGCTTGATTCAATTGCCAGAGTCACTTAAGAAACTGATGGAGACAAGTAGTAAACTAACAGCTAGAGTCTTCTTCACTATCAGAAATGTAGCTCAGACTAAAAGTTGCAAAACGGTAATTGGCTTAACAAATGCACATATCTTTTTTTATTAAAAAAATATTTGCTTGTGTTCCATTGTGTTTCTAAACTATGGAAGCAAATTTATAAAGACTATTTTCAAGGAAGCTATTTTCCACACATGTCACATTTGCTTATTAAGTCCTTAGTAGCATTTCACAGCAGTATCTCAAGGTGGAGGTACTTTGATGAATGCCGCCTTCCCTGAGCATCATTCTAGAGTGCTTTAAAGGGGTTTTGGCAGTACCAGAGCCTTCAGGAATAGTTTGTCCTCTCTGCTGAGCTGCTCTAAGCACACAGGTTAAGCATTGTGTGCATCATGCTGGAAGTAACAAGAACTGTTTTAATTAACATCTAAATAGCTGCTAGTTCAGCCACATCTGTGGGGCTGAATTTTTTTTTCATTTCCACTCAAGGGTGTTATTGCTAGAAAGATTTCAAAGACAGTGACCTCTTTGTGAACAGGATTTCTCTGCACCCAGCAAATTACTTCAGTAAAAGTCATGAAGCAATGAATATGAAGCCCCATGGCTCCATTTTGATGAAGATAATGATTATCTAATGATTGCTGTAGCTCTTTACATTTATGGTGGTTTCTTTGCATGATATGTGAATTGGGCTAAGCTTTGGCATTTTCAGCTGTTAGTTAATAAAGGTGTTAGGTATTTACAGGAAAGCCTTTTGTGCTTATCAGTATAGGCATTGTGTGAAGAGGGTGCTTCCCTCCCAGTGAACCCACCACAGGAACAGCAAAAGCATCTTGTCTACCAGCACTAACTTGAACTGTCCATATGTTGTCCCTTGGATTTGTCAGACACGGTCTTCATGAAGTCACTTCCATGTACATGGCATATTTTTTGTTCATATATTCAAGTTTTTCTAATAACTGCTGTTTGTGGTTTTTCTGAGCAGTTCTGAGATGTTTGTGGAAAAAGTATTCAGGATTACTTGTTCAGCTGGTGTGGTGAGAGTTCTGGATATTGTCAGTTCTGAAAAATTAAGACATTGTTATTTTTGGTTTGTTATTCACTGCAGAATGAAAACGCAAATGCCCTTCAATGACTCTTAAGTCAGCCATCTTCCATAAAGAGTAGGAGATCTGTAAAATTTACACACTGAAAAAAAATGTGAAAGAATAGCAGAATTATTTTTACAGGAACAGAAAATAATATCACTTTAATGAATAATGAAAAAAATGTTACAGCAGCTTTTGGACTACTTTAGAGTGTGGGCTTTAATAAATGAGCTAGAGAAAAAACTCAAAATAATTTCTCATTGCCCCTCTAAACATGACTTTCCTAGGAAATTAACTGGATGCAGATGGCTAATGGTCTATTGCTTTCATGTTTGTACTTGGCACAGTCACTACTCACCATAGAGTCAGTGGTCAGGCAGCTGTGCAGGTTTCCATTCAGCCCAGAATTCATAGAATCACAGACTCATAGAATGGTTTGGGTTGGATGGCACCTTGAAAATAATCTAGTTTCAACCCCCCTGCCATGAGCAGAGGCACCTTTCACTAGACCAGGTTGCTCCAAAGCCTATCCGATCTGGTCTTCAACACTTCCAGGTATGGGGCAGCCATGGCATCCCTGGGTAGCTTGCTCCAGCATCTTACCACTCTCACAGGAATGTATACCTTCCCAATGTCTAACCTAATCTCCCTTCTTCCAGTTTGAAACCATTACCATTTGTCCTATCACTCCATGCCCTTTTGAAGAGCCCCCCCCCCCAGCTTTCCTGGTATTGGAAGGTGCTCCAAGGTCTCCCTGGAGCCTTCTCTTCTCCAAGCTGAACAGTCCCAACTCTCTCAGCCTGTCTCCATAGCAAAAGTGCTCCAGCCCTTTGATCATCTTTGTGGCATCTTTTGTACTTGCTCCAGCAGTTCCATGTCCTTGGATTAGGGACTCCAGAACTGGACATAGTACTGCAGGTTGGGTCTCATGAGAGCTGAGTAAATTGTGTCTGCCTTGGTCTTCTCTCCCAAGGAAGTCTTCCCATTGCTCTTACCTGGAAGGAAGGTTGGACCAAGGGTGAAAATGCATATCAGGTTTAAACAATTTCTTCTTTTTGGAAGTTAATGACCTAATCTAGGTAGAACTAATTCCAGGCATGCTATTTTGCAATTTTGACAGCCATAGCAAGTAGTACTTTCTATGAGCTAATTAAGTGATACGATCAATGTGTACTAAGCACCTATCATTCACTTCTTTTTATTTTTCTTTAGAAGTAAACTTTGGTCTATAATGTTCATAAAACTTGCCAAGCAGTTTATTTTTCTTTTTAGTTCAGAGTAAAAGTAAAAATATACTGTAAGTTAAAAACAAGTGTAAATCTTGAGAGATTTTTTTTCCTTCTCTGAATAATTTTCTCCATAAAACACTTGTGAACAGAAAATCCAGCTTTGTAAGGGTGATGGTACTTGCAGAGAAAAAATGCTTTTTAGTTTTCTGCAGAAACCCTGTTTGGATTTGGCAAGCATTCAGACCTCCACAAACTGACATTTTATGCACTGCATAGTAGTTCCTTACATCAGAGCACTGTCTTGTTCTTCAAGCATGAAATACACTCTAGGAGACAGACATTGCCTGACCCTTATATGGGTGAATAATTTCTGTTCAGAGACGAGGAGAAGCAGATATCCCATATCTTATTTTTCAACCTCTTCCATAATGGCCAGAGAGAGACTTCCTGAGCATTTGTAGAAGGTTACAAAAAGTCAGCTCACTCTGATTTGTGATAAGTTTATGGCTACTTTCTTTTTGGTCTTGTGGGAGAAATAGTCTCTTCAACAACAAACAGCCTATACTCTTCAGTTTTTACTTTCTTTATTGTATCACCAGCTGCTTCCTGGATCCTAATTTGAGGGACCTTTTCCATGCTGGTCTGAGAGACAGATCAGCTGATCCAGGAGATGGCTCCTGAAATACAGTGTGAATGTTTGGCAGAGATATAAGTGGAAAGTTAAGAAGCCAGAAACTCCATATTTATGACATGTAATTTAAGATTTTGCACAGTGAACCTAAAGCAGTAGCCTGTTACCATCTTACAGTTTCTAATGCTAGATAAATTCTTAAGCAAACTGTATACAATGAGCAAAGTCTTGCAGAGCCTAAGTACATCCAGGTCTTTAGCTATTTTTGCCTTGTTCCATTATTATCAGTTTTCTTTGTCATTTAATTTCTTTATTGATATGCAGCTTGGAAAATGAAAGGTTTGAGTCCTTTGCTTATAACTCACTTGTAATGAGTGCAGAGTTTTTTCTCTAATCTTTCAGCTTACACACATGAACTAATTAGTATGCAATTTCATTTTCCTGCATTCTCCCAATGAACTGAAAATTGAAATTGCCATTTTAAATTTACACTCTCAGCATGTAATTAGTAATGACACTACGATGCTTGTAATTGACTTGTGATTTAAAGGGTCAGTGACTGTGTTTTTGAAAGCAAATTAAAGTCAGAGTAAGTCATATATCCCTTTTAGAGTTCTGCTGACCTCTGTTTCTCCTCATAGGTTGTCTGTGATAAAATAGCACCTGTGTATACTGCTTACAACTTCATTAGTGACACTAACTTTTGATGTTTCCAAACACAATGAGAAAAAATCCCACATTTTTATTTTTCATTAATTGTTCATGACATATAACCAAAATGGTCACTTTGGCAGAAGGATGCTCTCAAGGACAGAGACACCAAGAAATCTGAATATTGCGCTGTAAGATAATAGTCTTGCTTTTTTAGTCCTCTAATGTAGGTATGGTCTTTTTTTTTTTTTTGCAAGTAATGCAAGTGCAATGGGTTCTTTCGTCATAGATGAACCTTCCTAAATGGCTCTTTGCTCAACAATGGACAAGGAACTCACAGGAGAACTTCAGTGACTCCTGCCACTGCTGGGCTGGGTTGGGTGGTCAGTACACCTGGGACCCCTAAGAGTATCAACCTCAGAAGTACATGACAGTTCTGGAAAAAAGTAAGAAGGCAGGTGTACAATAACAGACATTAGATAAAAGGCTAGACAGCAAAAACCTGGGTGTGCAGTGAAGCTTAGCAGAAAGCATTACACAGCAAATATTGGAGCAGTTGGCAAAGGTGGTGTTTCAAGTCAGGAGGGCTCAAGGAAAGTTTTGGTTACTTTTATTTTCTGGTCATGGCTTTTGCCAGCCATGTAAGGAAGGAGTGGAAGAGGTCAGTGCCTGCTGTTTTCCATGCAGTGGCTGCTGTTGTTGGGCTATCAGATCTGAGAAAAAGAAGTCCCTTAGCTTCTGCTGTTCCCCTGAGTGTGATTGTGGAAAGGATCCATGTGAGCAGTGTGCCTGATGATGCACTAATTTATTTGAGTGGAGTACAAGAAACTACCAACTCTTTTTAAACTGCTTTGTGGTCTCTTAGGCATGAAATTATTTACATAGTCAATATTAACCAATAACCACCAAGAGCAGATTTTGGCATGTCTGAAGGGTATTAAGAAAATCAACTAATTGCTGGGTATCTTACCACTTTGTGGGAATCATGATTGAACACCTGAACTGTTGCTGGACACAGTATTATATAAATATAAGTTATTAAATAGAAAAAAACAAAAAAAACTATTTTGTTGCCTCTCATTAAAATAGCAGCAGCCAGTTCATCAGAGACATTAGTACAGCTACCAATGGCCTGTTAAATAAAATATGGAAATATTTTATTATTATGTGAAGGAGGAGTTTTTGTTTACAAAACAGCAGGATCACTCAGTTTGGTTGCAAAGTCAACAAAAAGGGAAATAAAGTAAGTTCAGTTTGAGTAGTTAACTTCCCCCCTAGTTTTTATTGCACATGAAAAGAAAATATTGTTTTGGGTTTTTTCCTCTTCAAATAATCCCTTTTCAGCTCTATTTTATTTTGGGTTTTTTTTGGGCGGAGTCAATATATGAATGTCAAATGAGGTTCAGAAATTAAAAACCTAAAGGTCTTATTTAGAATATATTAAAAGAGCATTTTAATTCTAGCATCTTTCTGATTTCTTCTGTACAAGGCTCTCCTGAAACTATACATTAAATTTAGATGAAACTCTGTATTTCCAAGCATAATAGTTAGATAGAAAAGGTGTCCAACTTGTAACCAATGATTTGAGTATATTTGTATTCCAGTCTAAATGAAAATATATATTGACTTTATTAACCTTTGCCTTCTCAGTGCATCTGTTTTAAATAATACTTTTTTCTTCTTTAGAACTTTGCACAATTCTGTAAAAAATTCATTTTATTTCTTGAATCTCTGAGTAAATAACCTTCCTTTAGAGGCTCTTAATAAAAAAGTGAGCTGTGATGGAAAGAAATCCACCTCATCAGATTCAGGATAAAATTTTCTCAGGCCCCTGTATAGGTTAGAATTTTAAGGTCTATCAAGTCCAGCTAGAGCTGCAGAAATTTAGTTCTTCTAAAGCTTCTTCCCACAGCAGAAATCAGAGTGATTAATTATTGACCAATACATTTGGTATCCCATTAAATGCATAGAAATGTCCAGTGCCCAGGAGGTTGTGTGCAGTCAGTGTGTTGCACAGGAAATAGCCGTGTTCATCCAGAGAACATGGAGCACCGGAGTTGTTCTGGTTTGGTTTGGTGGGTTTTTTGGTAATGGGGAAGGTGCCCTAGGGGTGGCTCCAGTAAGAAGCTGAGAAGCTCCTCCTGCTCCAAACCCAGCCAAGGAGCCATTAGAGGGACAATGGATGCACCTCTGTGATTCACATATGAAAAAACAGCTATACCACCTGAGCAGAGCAGGACTTAAAGGAAAAGAGCTGTGCTGGAGGAGGAGAGCAGTGCTGGTGATTGGTGAGGAAGAAGGGGCAGAAGGTGCCCAAGCAGAAGTTCCCCTGCAGCCCATGGCGAGATGGCAGCTGTGCCCCTGCACTCCTGGAGGAACGTGGTGGAACATTCCCTGGAGGTGCCAGGAGGGGTGAACTTGGCCAGTGGACTTGGATTTTGTGGCCAGAGGATTTGCTGCCAGTGGACTCTGATTGTGCAGCTTTGGAAGCCCCCAGAGCCAAGGGAGGTGCCTGTTCCTCCCTGGTGGGAAAGACTCATGAAGGAGAGGTTCCTAGAGGAGTCTCTGCCATGGGAGGGACCCCATGGGAAAGCAGGGCAGGACTGTAAGGAATCTTTCTTCCTGAGGAGGAAGGAGCAGCAGGAACCACCAGCCTGTGACCTGACTCTAAACCCCATCCCCATCCCCCTGTGCTGCTGGGGAGAAGGAGGGAGAGAAATTGGGAACAAAGGGATTTGGGGCTGGGAAGAAGGGAGGGGTGGGGGTAACATATACAAGCCCTGCTCTGTGTGTGTCTGTGTCCTGTGTGTGTGTGATGAGTGTGAAATTAGATTATTGTTTTTTCCCCCAGGTGAGTCTGTTTTGCCCAGGACCTTAAACAGGTGAAGAACCTTCCTTGTCCTTTGTCTCAACCCATGAGCTTTGTCCTCCTCATCCCAGAGTGTTTGTGGGGGGAGTTGAGTGAGTGGCCATGGGGCTGTTCCTTGGTTGTTGTGTTGGGCTCAAACCAGGACACTTCCTTAAGATTGCTTGTATGCACTATTCACTAAAAATATATCTGAGAACTAAATAGTGTATTGATGTCTTCTCGCATATGATGTTTACATTTAAATAGTTTAATATCAATGACATAAGATTTGTGCAGCACAGTGATTAGGATACTTGTTTTAGAGAATCTAAATTCTAGTTTCTACTCCGAAATCCATGCTGGTTATTTATTTACTGATTACTGAGAATGTTTGTTTTGGGGGGGTTTCAATTAAAAGTATCTTGGAATATTGTTTCTGATAGATAGAATATTTATTTTTATTTGTGGCTTAGTAAAATGTGAAGTGTCTCACACACCACCTGTGGTTTCTATCCCATCTCTGTTGCTCAGACTCGCATTTGGGGTGCTTGCAGTCCATAATATTGGCCTAGTTATTTGTGTGTCTGTAAATCTCACAAACCTCTTGACAACTACACACAAAATGTACTTAGAATAGTCTTCCTGAGGTCCATCATTCTTATCACCAAGCAGGAATCAATAGAGTGTTGGGTTCTTTTATCCAAAAAAGGCAAGGAAAAAGATTTGCAGCTTCCAAATCAAGAACTTCCAAAGAGCAAGTATACACCAGGTGATAGCTATTTGCTAATAAAATGTTAAAACCCAAAATACACAGAGGTCTTGCAGAACATTCATTCAAACATCTGTTAGTAAGAGCTCTAAGCAAACTACCATCTGTCAAACCATTCATTTTGTCAAAGTTCATTTCCTCATTCATGAGTACTGTTGTATCAGCTTCCAAAAATACCTGTCAGCATAGATTAAATATTTAATATTACTTAATATAGCTCTTAGCTTAGTATAATATGGCCAAGTGAACCTTGTGAAATACAGAGTCATCATGTAAGGTGACTCAAACCGTATAGGAAGACTTAATCTGCTAAGTTGAATGTTGAAAAAAACTATTAAAGATCTGCATATTTTTGTCAGTAATCTGAAATTTAACTTAATATCATAGGAAGATTTCTCTGGGAGATATTGACAAATTACAGTAAGTACATGAAAGCCCGTGTCAGGGGAGAACAGAAACTACTAACAGAAGTGCAGTTGAGTTACCTCAAAACTGTCCCACATAGGACCTTTGAACTGCAGGTATTAGAAGAGATCTCAGCTGGTTGAAGTCTGCTGTAAATTCACTGACTTTAGTGAATTCAGTATCAATGTCTGCTAGCTGCAGATCTCCCTCAACGTCTAAGCATCTAACTTACAGGCTAAAAATATTTTTTATGTACTCAAAATAGACAAGAAAACAAAAGGACTGGGAGTGTTTTTTCTTAGTGTAATCATCCAGAGACTTCCTTGTGTCCCAAAACATGGTATCTATTTGATACTATCTTCTATCTCCCAGTTTCAATCTTTATAGACACAAATACCCACACAGAGATATTCAGACTACTTTTGATTGAGGTTTTGGGTACGCAAAAGCAGTCCGTTCAGAGTTTGCATCCCCATGGAACAGAAACTTGTTTCTGTTATAAACACTATCCATAACATAGGATGTCAGCCTGCTTGCCAGCTTTCCTTAATAACTCCATGTGATATGGCTGAACGACTGAAGTGGCAGTACTTTTAAAGGCATTGTTTCATGCATTTGCTACACCATCTATTTTGACTTAACAGTTCTTCATGTTTATCATCCTGATATTAAAGGTAATCAAACCAGAAAGGGGTGGCACACTGAAATTAGCAAATATGTGTCTGTCTGGCCTCTCACACCAATAATATGTTGCATGTGGAAATGCCTCATCATCTATGTGTTGGGTCACAAATTGATGGAGTAATGTGTGGGCATCATAGTCCTGTTGTGAGGAGGACAGTGCCTAAATCTGTAAGGTAATGCTACACTGTTGTGTGATAGTTAAGTTGTTTTACTCCATAGCCACTCACTTTCAAAGGCAGCAAAGCAAAGATCCTATCTTACAGTTACTTTCCTACTAGACTTGACTTGGAGAAAATACTTGTTTCAAGTTACTTAATTGCAGCTAAGCCTCAGGATACAAGGTTCAAGAAAATAAGTAAAATTTCATACCAGAGAAGTACATATATGCTGAGTTGATCATGTTTGTAGGTTGATATTTGTAGTTCATATGCGTGTGCTTTGCAGAAGTGCAGAGCAAGCTGCAGGGTGAAAACAGAGGCAGAGCCTTGGTATAGCTCCAGCTCTGAAGAAGCAAGCATACAGTCCATGACTGCACCTCTGTATTTCTCTCCAATTTTACAGCTGTTGGGGAAAAACTACAGTTTTACATAGACTGTTGGAAGTGGAGGAACCAAACAGCACCATGAGAGTACAGCAGAAAAGAAGGGCTAAAGTAAACTTATACTCCTTGACCTCCCCTGGCAATGGTGACATGTGCTTGTCATGTCAAATATCAGTGATTGATCAGTTCTGTGGATTGAAAATTAGGATTGTATTTTCCACTTGCACTCTTAAAACTTTCTTATTCCATCAGTGGTTCAGATAAAGAGACAGTATTATGAGTCATTCAGTGAGACTTCAGATCTTTAGGGTTTTTTCTTTGTCTGTTGCAAAACCAACCAACTTTTAATGTTTTTAATCTCCTGTATTGCCTGTCAACTTTTGTAGAAGGAAAAAGTATTTTGACGAAAAATGCGGAGATAATTAAAATTATTAGATGGTATCACCGAAGGGTCACATTTTGTGTTTATATATCAATTTTTTTTGGTTGATTAATTCATTTCAAGAGATAGTAAGTGAAAACAGTATGACTGTGTTGTGATTCAACCAATATTCAGCCAATTTCTTAAGGCTCAGGAGGGATTAATCATTGGAACCACCTTTCTGTTTTCTGTAATTGCTTCTATGACTGGAATAATCATTTGAGTGGCACGATCTTTCCAGTAGTCACAAAGCCATCTGTCCACTATGTGCTTACTAATCAACCTTTTTACTCCACTTGTGTCCATCTAAAAACATTTGCCTCTCTCCCTACACAACCAGTCACATAGCAACTAACAGATTATTCTCAAAGATGACAGTAAGTGGGAAGGTTTGCTTTCACATTCTCCTATTTTCCCATTTGTTTTTCTCTTGCTGATTTTGTCATGACATGAACACATTCTAGCAGTTGCCCTAATTATCAGAAGCATTACCAGATCAGTCAGAAGCCTTAGTTACAGCTGGAATTTCCATGTGCTTTCATTTCTCTATAAACTGACAACTAAAAGACTCTGCACAAGGTATTTGCAGGTACATGGGAAGAGCAAAAGGACAGCATGCATGGTCAGCATGGTAGGCAGCATGAAACCAGCTGCTCATTGGAAGAGATAGTTTTCTGTAGCTGTACGTGATAAGGATAATTTTGACCAAGGAGGAAAGGTGGTTAAACGTGTATTCTGTGAACGGTGTTTCATTACTGATCTACATTTCGTTACTGGTTGAGGAAGGGTTGCTGAAGTGTGAGATCATGACAAGTGACTACTGGTGGAGAGTCTGCAAATACATATCAGCTGTGGCACTTGTTCCTCATGGACTCCGGTCCTCTGGGACCGGTGTTGTTCAACATCTTCATCAACGACCTGGATGAGGGTATAGAATGTACCCTCAGCAAGTTTGCTGATGACACTAAGCTGGGAGGAGTGGCTGACACACCAGAAGGCTGTGCTGCCATTCAGAGAGACTTAGATAGGCTGGAGAGTTGGGCGGGGGGAAACATGATGAAATTCAACAAGAGGAAGCGCAGAGTTTTGCATTTGGGGAAGAACAACACCATGTCCCAGTACAGGTTGGGGGCTGAACTGCTGGAGAGTAGTGTAGGTGAAAGAGACCTGGGGGTCCTGGTGGACAGGAGGATGACCATGAGCCAGCAATGTGCCCTTGTGGCCAAGAAGGCCAATGGCATCCTGGGATGCATTAGAAAGGGTGTGGTCAAGAGAGGTTCTCCTCCCCCTCTATTCTGCATCGGTGAGGCCACATCTGGAGTATTGTGTCCAGTTCTGGGCCCCTCAGTTCAAAAAGGACAGGGAACTGCTTGAAAGAGTCCAGCGCAGAGCTACGAAGATGATTAAGGGAGTGGAACATCTCCCTGATGAGGAAAGGCTGAGGGAGCTGGGTCTCTTTAGCTTGGAGAAAAGGAGACTGAGGGGTGACCTCATTAATGTTTACAAATATGTAAGGGGTGAGTGTCAGGGGGACGGAGTTAGGCTTTTCTCAGTGATGACCAGTGATAGGACAAGGGGTAATGGGTGTAAATTGGAGCATAGGAGGTTCAAGGTGAATATCCGAAAATTTTTTTTTACTGTAAGTGACAGAGCCCTGGAACAGGCTGCCCAGGGAGGTTGTGGAGTCTCCTTCACTGGAGACATTCAAAACCCACCTGGATGCGTTCCTGTGTGATGTACTCTAGGTGACCCTAATCTGGCAGGGGGGTTGGACTAGATGATCTTTCGAGGTCCCTTCCAGCCCCTAAGATTCTATGATTCTATGATTCTATGACTTCTTGCAAAAAAATCCAGATGTGGTTTGACTTGTGAGATTTGCAGCATCTCCCAAGGCTGACATAGTCAAGATTACATGGGAGAGGATGTCTGCCCATTGCACTGCATGTGATAGTGGTAGTCCTGTAGAACCACCATTCGGGTAAACTCCTCAGCTTACTTTACAGTCATTATAATTTCTGTAGATAAGCTACATAAAAAGAAAGATAAGGGAGTCAACTGTTGTTTGTGCACCATTTCATAGGACTGTTACCACTTACTGGATTTATTCTGGTGGAGGAAATCAGTAGCTTTAGTTTCAGCAGGTGTTAAAAATAGGCTGCGAGTGTGTAATGATCACAAAATCCCAGTAAGGATCTCAAAGTGCCAGGGAGGTCCAGTCTCCTGCATGATCACTGCTATTTCTATTTTTGCTTAACTTCCATCTTTTAATAGATGTTTTTAATTCCAGGCTCAACTTTAATATTCAAATCTAATGAAGATAATTTATTCATCTGAGCAACAAACTTGTAATTTTCTAGCCCGTTTCCTTCTTACCTACTATTTTTGGCTGGAGAAGGTACATAGAAGCTAGACAAAGCCCATTGAAGTCACAACAGGAATTCTTCCCAGTTTTAGTTGTTGGGTTTCAGGGCCATTTATTATCAGAGATTTTACTAGTAGTGTATCTACCAAAATGCCTTAAAAACAGATGGAAAGGATGCATTACAAGACACCTCTGATGTTTGCAATGGGCACATCAAGAGTTTTCCTATAATGTATATTCATGGTGATTTTAATATTATACCTTTTGAATTTGCTTGTTTTTTCCAAAGTGGGTTTTTATGTAGGATTAAAAGAAAAGTGAATGTTTGTTTCTGTAACCTGTTTGTCATCCTGTCTTCTAACCTCTATGAGCTATTGGTCAAAGATATTTTATAAGTGAAAATAAATGTAGATATTTTCTCTCGACGTTTTTATTTACACATTCTTTGACTGGTACTTTTAGAAGTATTTTATACATTTGAGGGAATTCTTTCTGGGAGGAATTATCATGCCAAAGGCAGGAGGAGTGTTCTGAAGTTCAAGGTATATAAAGGAAGTAATAGTAACAGTGAACCATTCTTAGTATTCCTTAGCTAAACTTAATTTGCAGATAGTTAATACCCAGTTAATCAATACTTTGTAAATGAGGTAAAATTTTACAGGTCCATAAAACTCTGAACGATGGGAGATTGATTATGGGCCCCTTCTTGAGGTGACTGTCCAAACATGCCTGTCTGTGAATAATTTGTATAATCCAGTTAACAGCATTCATAACTATTACCTTTGGGAGTAAAATAATGACTTAAGAAGAAGAAACAGACCAAACAAGTTTTTAGTCTGTCTAATTATGTAAACTCTCTGAGGCATAAAGTGAAAGCTCTCAACAAAAGCCAAAATAAAGTGAGTGCTTTTTTATAATACTCATACCATACGCTCCTCGGCATTAGTATTATGTGGGCCAAACAATCCCTTTGTTTATGTTTTCCACACAGCTAGGTTTTTACATATATTCTGGTGTTTTCACAGAATGGGAAATTAAATTAGCAAGCTGATTTTTGTCCCTGATTCAGCATGTCTGAGCTAACTAGAAGCTAATAAATAGTCTAATTGGCGGTAGGAAAGGCAGTGAGTTGTTTTTAGATGGTTGGGTGGGGCTGAGCTCTAAGTGAGTATAAGGAAGACCTGAGGGATGTTTGTTGTGACCTTACGGTGTGATAGACTGGTAAAGCACTCTGGAAACAACAGTATTGGGAAGGTGAGTTTGCTGAAGATTTCACAGAAACCTGTGAAAAGACTTTTCTGGATCTGCATCCATGTAAGTGAAAGAAAAGGGGTCTGGTAACAGAAATAGCTGAGTATATAATTGGTTTGCCTGCAAAATAAAATCCCGCAATCGCGTTAGGAATTATTATTTTTAAAAAACCGTGTTTGTTCTCCTAGATGATCACGATTGTAAGATAAAACATGTTGGCTTTTCTCCATGTAATAAACCCCCTTCCAGAATGGCAGCAACAGCTGGAGTGTTGTTGTGCATAAATCACTGCGTTACCTAATCTGGATGCTAGTTAAAACACATATCACTGCTGCTGTGCTGACTGCTTTAATGCCCTCAACTAAATCTGGAGCAGCTCTGCTGACAGTGCTGATTAGGAGAGTAACAAAAAGCCACAGACAAGCAAGATACATGAGGACCCTACTTCCAGGTGGTAGCAATGCTTTGCAACAGGGAAGATAATAGTAACTGACCTCCTCTGACCTTCCCAAACCTCATCACATGCCAAGTCCTGCTCTGCAGCCTCTTGCTCTTGATGTGACAGCAGAGTGAAACCCTGATGTTCTGTTGTGTTCAGTGCTTCCAGTGCTTGAAGATTAAAAAGGAAATGTTGGAGGGAGCTTTCAGGCCCACTCAAATGTCCCAGTATTGAGGGAATTATGTCAGGCTACTCCTTTCCTGAGTTTATTACAAACATTTCCACTGGCAAATGTCCCTGTTTTTCATCAGAAAGCGTTGCTGTGGGTGCTTTCTATCTAGTTTTATCAGAATAATGACTTAAACAAAAAAAAAAAAGGACAAAACAATTAAATTTCAATCCTTCGAAAACTTATTAAATCAGCAGGGAAGGGTTGCTGTAATAAATCTTTAATTACCAGTATAACTTTGATCCCTTATTCAACCCTATTTTTATAGGAGTAATAGCATTAGTAAAAATTCCTGTGCTTTATGCTAGAAAATATGGAGAATTATTTATAGCATTGCTTTTTTATCTCATAGCTGAAACAGGTAAACACTACAGTTCTCCATAAACTGTATTTCTGTTTATGAATGAGGGCTCATGTAAAACTGCATTTACAGTCTCAAAGACTCAATGTTTTGTGAAGGCTTTAATCTGAGCACTTCTTGGAGCTCTGAAGATATATTTCAGCAAGCCTGTTCTGTGTGAATTGTTAGTGGTGTTATTGCTAATAGTGCAATAGCAAATGAGGGAAATACGGTTATGTGTTCTGACCAGGAGCATCACATATGGTGTCTTCCTAAACTCACTTCATCTTGTCAATCTTCTTCTTTTCTGCATGCAATAATGCAGATGAAACAGATTAAAGTGATTTATTTATTTATTTATTATTTTAAATTTTTTTGTCAAGTACATAGCTTCTCCACACTGAATATACTAATACTTTATCTCAGATTGATGTGGAATAGGAACTTCTTCCACAGGTGCTGTCCCTGATCTCTGCTGTTCTGTTACTTTGACATGACTGTGACTTAATCTTTTTCCCACAATTCTAAGGTTTCTTAAGCATGCTGAGAAGTTATTTTTTCGTCTTTGTTTTGTGAAGTCCTTTGGATTGATTATTGAATATCCTGCTGTTTTTACGGGAAAAAAGCTTGAACTGGTTCACTCCAGTCTTATGGTCCTGTATTTGCTCACACCTGACAGTGAACTGGTCCACGCACCAAGCAGATTTGCAGGATTTGTTATGAATTGCCTTAGAAAATTATGTGCCCTACAATTTACAGGAACTTATAAAATTACCTTGCTCACATTGCCATCTTCTTTTTTGAAAATACTCTCTTTAAATTACTTTATTTTCATTCTTATTTGGATTTTTTCAAGTTCCAGTAAAAACTTAATTGTCTACATCCTAATCAGTGTGGGCAGCTAAATGATGTAGCATCCTACAACAGATTTTTGTGAGTCATTGCAGTCAAAAACATAGGTACACCAGTGAAGATTTTTTAGTAGATTATTACTCCTACAAAGTCAGTGCTGAGAGCAGGCAACTTGGCATGCTGGTTACTTTTTTCCCCCGCTGTTGAAAGAGGCCATGAGTCTTATAGCCTGCTGTGATGATAAAAGTGGTCTAATCATGGAGTCAGAGTGATTGTAATAGTTGAAAGGAACAAGGTTAAAAGACATTTCAAGGACTGCTGGGAAGTTTTTTAACTGATAGAGTTGATTTTATTCCCCAGCACCTGAAGCACACACTGCACTCAAGGGAGTATGCCTCAAGTGATTTTCTTTTTTCTTAGTTCTGGCTATATGACACAGTATAGAAGGCACTGACTGACTGGCAGTACATGAGTTCAGCCTTCAACAGTGAATATACATCACTGGCTCTGAGGTATTATGTCTTGTCCCTTGGCACTGTCTGTTGACTGGAGCTGACTGCCATGCCTGTGCTCTAGCTGAGCTTCCCACAGTATCAGCACAGTGACTTTGTGTTGTCCACCATATATTGTGTAGATACAATCTTTTTATTGTAGAATCAGGTTTAAATTAATTGATGTCAGGCTACTGGATTGCTTTTGCCTGCAGGTTTTAGCGTTCATCATTTGTTCTAGCTCCAGAGCTGTACCTCATTGAAATGCAGATTCCATTACTAATAGATGTTGATCATCACCCTACCCAAGTTTCATAAAATACTTCATGCTAGAAGGATGTAGGGCAACAGGCAACTTTGGATCCACTTTTGAACACTGCTGCCAAGTCCCTGACATTTATGTTGGGCGAATTAGGTCCCATGGAAGTTGCTGGGCCCAGGAGCCCTCTCAGAACTAAGGCTAAACATAGCTTTATGGACAGGGTCTGTGTAAAGTTGGAATCAGTTATTGTCAAAATAACCTTAAACTTAATTAGGGCTAGTGGAACTGATCGATGGCTTTTTTTGGGCTGTAACTAGTTTCCTCAAACTCCTATGCAAGTATCTTCTTACAAGGTATTTACCATGAATTGATACTTCAATTACTGGGGTAAATCCCTCAGAATACTATTGATCTTCTATCATCCTTGATTTTTTCCAGTTAATCTAGGTAACAAGGTGTCCTTTATAACTGAATAAGTGATTACTGTTCTAAAAAATATGTCTTACATTCATGTTTTTATCTGGGTGACTTTCACCTCTTTGTTTTCAAACACAGTCACCCATGTAATTAGAATATATAACATTCTGTCCTATATGTGAATCCACAAAGCAGAGCTTCTTAAACTTTTTCTTTACAATTGCCACAGAAAAATACCCTTGGAAATGCTTTTAGTGCTAAAAGAGCTAGTTCACATTTCACACTGGGAACTTTTTTTCCTACTGAAGTGCATTGAGTAAGACAGATTTCAACACCCACTTCCTTTTAGTCATTGTAGAGTTAAAATATTTTGAGTTTTGCTAAGCACTGACTCGAAAAATTTAAAACAGGTAAAAGAACCCAGACAAAGTGGGCCAATTAATTCCTGGTGGATCCATATGTGCTAAAAGGAGCTACTGCAGGTGTGACATTATGCCCATGGGGATTTTGTATGTAAGAAAGCTGGAGAGATTTGAAAGTGGATTTTTTTCCCTTTTCATTGGGATTTTCTCACAAACATTGACAGAATATGCAGACTTAATTACGAAACACGTGATCCTGTTTTTATTTCCTGTGTTACTTCAAGCTCACTACTGCTTAAAGCCAAAGCACAGAGTCACAAGTTACAGAATCACAGAGTCACAGAATTGCCATGGTTGGAAAGGACCTCCAAGATCACCAACTCCAACCATCAACACAAAAAAAAAACCCAAACAAAAACAAACACACACACACTCCACCAAAAAACAGCAGCAACAACAACAAAAGCAACAAAACAAACAAACAAAAAGCCCTACCACCTCTGCCAGTAGAGCATGCCCTGAAGTGCCTCATCTACACTTTTCTTGAATACATCCAGTGATGGTAACTCCACCACCTCTCTGGGCAGGCTGTTCCAGTGCCGGACCACTCTTTCAGTATAGAAATCCTTCCTAATGTCCAATCTAAATCCTCCCTGCTGCAACTTCAGACCATTTCCTCTAGTGCTGTCATTATTCCCTTGGGAGAACAGGCCAACACCCACCTCCCTACAGCCTCATTTCATGTAATCGTAGAGGGCAATGAAGTCTCTCCTGAGCTTCCTCTTCTCCAGACTAAACATCCTCAGTTCCCTCAGCTGTGTTCTCCCGACTCTTCACCAGCTTGATATCTCTTCTCTGGACACGCCCCATCACCTCAGCATCCTTCTTGTAGTGAGGGGTCCAGAATTGAACACAGTACTTGAGGTGCAGCCTCACCAGTGTTGAGTACAGGGGCACAATCACTTCCCTAGTCCTGCTGGCAACACTATTCCTGATGCAGCCACCTGGGCACACTGCTGGCTCATGTTAAGTTGGCTGTCATACAGCACCTCCAGGTCCTTTTCAGCTGAGCACTGTTGGAGGCTTGTGGCCAGTGGTGTTTCCCAGGAATCAGTACTGGGTCCAGTTTTGTTCAATATCTTCATCAGTGACCTGGATGAGTGGATAGGGTGTACCCTCAGCAAATTCACTGATGGTACCCCACTGGGAGGAGTGGCTGGCACACCACAGGGCTGTGCTGCCATCCAGAAAGATCTAGACAAGCTAGAGAGCTGGGCAAAGGTGAACCTCATTAAGATTAATAAGGGCAAGTGTAGAGTCTTGCAGGACTGGAGGAATAACACCAGGCACCAGTACAGATTAGGAGTTGTCCTGTTGGAATGCAGCTCCATGGAGAATGACCTTGGAGTCCAAGTGGACAGTAAGTTATCCATGGGACAGCAATATGCCCTTGTGGCCAAGGGGGCCAGTGGTATCCTGGGGTGCATTTAAAAAAGTATGTCCAGCAGGTCGAGGGAGGTTCTGTTCCTCCTCTACTCTGCCCTGGTGAGACCACACCTGGAATAGTGTGTACAGTGTTGGGCTCCCTAATTCAAGAGAGACAGGATCTACTGGGGAGAGTCCAATGGAGAGCTAGGAGGATGATTAAAGGACTGGAACATCTCTCCTATGAAGAAAGGCTGAAAGAATTTGGGCTCTTTAGTCTTGAAAAGACCTCAGTCAAGGGGATCTTATTAATGTCTATAAATATCTGAAGGATGAGTGTCAAGAGGAAGGTGTCAGTCTCTTTTCAGCAGTGCCCAGTAATAGGACAAAGAACAATGGGTATAAGCTAGAATATAGGAATTTCCACCTCAACATAAGGAGAAACTTCTTTATGGTGAGGATGATGGAGCACTAGAACAGGCTGCCCAGAGAGGTTGTGGGGTCTCCTTCTCTGGACACTTTCAAGAACCCTCCTGGATGTGTTTCCTGTGTCACCTGATCTAGGTGGCCCTTCTTGTGCAAGGGGGTCGAACTAGATGATCCCTAGAGGTCCCGTCCAACCCCTAACATTCTGTGGTTCTCTGAACTCTCAGTTTGTGACTCAGAGTATGGATTCTGATTAAGAAGGACTCTAAAATGAAAGATTCTACCTATTAAATCAGAGAAGTAAATAAAACTGTATACCTGATGCTTGAAGAAATCCAGGTAAGGGTATAGAGCAGGCTGGTGTAGGCAGAACAAAAGCAGACATTTTATGTCCTGAAACTGAAAGAATGCAGACTAAAGAGTATGTTTATTAAATGAGTGTTTAAAAATCGATTGTTTTTATTTTAGAGTAAATCTGAAGGAATATTAATTACATGCATAACTGGATCAAAGAAAATTTATTTGCTGTTACACTATACCTTACTTTTCGCAAACTGTGAAGATGCTTAGTCAGTATGTGTAAAAGTTGGTTGGATTCTGTTTAGCTGTTCTATATAATTTGGTTTTGAAGATGGTGTTCACTTATGTTTTTAACAATTTTGTAAATATGTAGGCTTTTTTTTTTTTACTTGTCTGTTTATTAATATTCTTAAATTCGATATAGAGAATGAAATCTACAGAAAATAATTCCAGAAACCTCTCTCTGTCTTTCTGGTTACTTTTCTATGTTAACTGTGTTTTTAAATGTATCTGGAGGCTGATGGTAGTCTCTGGAGCTATCCTCTTACGATGATAATGTGTCTTTTTTTTCCTTCGGGAAATCTGGAATGGAGAAGAATAATATTTCCCAAGGCTGTAAAAATGCCAGAATCTCTTCTCATTTATACCTGTCTATATTTCTGGTGTGAGTCCATTCTCCTCATTGCAATTGCAAGTGTTCAGAGTTTGCCTGGTGTATGTAAGGAAAAGTATGTAAAAAAAAAATTAAAAAATCTCATCTTTTATGGGCAGTTTATTCTCTCTCAATAGGTCTAAACCTCAAAAACAACCAAAACTAAACACCCAGTATCATTCTGAAGGTGGTTGAGTGCTTATTAATTACTTGCAGGAAGAAGTATGGTAAAACTACACTAAAATTTTGTTTGCCTCAAGAAGAAAAGTGTCAGAATGCCAACTATCTGAGATAAGAAGCAGAGAAATAGCTAGGCCACAAAACAAAAACAAACAAACAAAAAAAAAAAAAAATCAGCACTAAAGTCTGTCTTTCTCCACTTTCCCATGGTTTACACAGTAAGATATTGAAACACTGAGGTTTGATCACCTTACAACCTTTATAGAAGCTAGATTACATTACCAAGTAAGAGAAAATACTGAGACCACACTGTAAAGGTTAAAGGGGTTAAAGTATTTTACAGCCGATGCCTGATCCATCTCTGCCTCTTCATATTCCTGTGCTGGGCCTGCTGTCCCAAATAGTAGGGACATACTCAGACATAGGGACATAGGTCAGCTCCACTAATCAGGGAGCAGAGATAAGGTTCATTTGGAGGAAGCAAGTGCTCATGTGGTTTAATGAATTATTTACATTGTTCCGGTTGTTTCCTCTCTAGTATTTCCATTCATTTATTTTTATCGCATGTCTGCCTGTGCCTTCACGCAGTTCTCACAGTATGACAGCTCTTTGTTAAGCTTCATTGGGTGCAAAAGTTACAGTCTTCAGCTGCCTACCCGCGAGAGGGTGGTGGGACACTTGCTTCATGGTTGACTTAATTGCTGAGACAAGGCTGATGATGCCAGCATTGTTAGATTTGAATATCATATTTTAAATTTGTGGCAATATATTTACATTTTGTGGCTCTTGCATATTGTAGATGGATAAAGAAGGCAAAATTAAGGTTATCTGAGTATTGTTGGACTCTCTGTACATCCTTGTTTTTACCTCAAAGTGTTAAGGTCAGCTCAGACAAGTACACAGGGAGCTTTCATACCCAGTGATAGCCACTGATATTTTGCAATTGAGTGTTTTGGGATTAGCATTTCAACCATGATCTTTAGCCATGAATTTTCAGTGAGAGCCAAGAAAAGATCTTTGTGTTTACTTAACAGAACATCCACGTATTTTTATTTTCACAAAGAAATTTAACTTGAACTTAGGCTATTTTGTATGGGATTGCAAATTGGCTTCTAATAGAGCAGAAGATTCACCCTTTGGTAAATCATCACAATGTTGCATTTTTAGGAAAGAGATATGTATCAATAATCCTATACCAATAATGCACTATATCCTAGTAATGCACCAGTAATATCCTATATGTCAATGTTATGTATTTATATGTGTTTCCACATACACATGAAGATGTAAGCATAGTACAGGCTTTTGTTTCAAGTTTTTTTTTTTTCATTTCTTTATGTGCATATGTACATAAAATTAATGAAAAAAATATTTTTTCAGGTGTAAATATAGTAAGTTAAATGCTATATCTATATGTTTTCCCTTTCTCTCTTTAAAAAAAAAAAAAAAAAGCTGGAGTCAGAGTTTCAGAGTTGTGTCCCTCAAATAGTTAATAATAACATTGTACTATTATTTCAGATAAACCTGCAGAAGAAGATGCGGGTCACTGGAGTTATAACTCAAGGTGCCAAGAGGATTGGAAGTCCAGAATATGTAAAATCTTACAAAATTGCATACAGTAATGATGGGAAGTCATGGACAATGTACAAAGTAAAAGGCACAAATGAAGATATGGTATGATTAAGACATTTGTATATGAATACATCTTGAGGTTTAGCTGCTTTGAGAGGTCTGAAGTATCTTTAGGAAATAAGCATTATTGCCTGACAGTACTATATAGGTCACTTTGTTATTACTTTTCCCTGAAAAACACCCCATCACTTTCTGTCTACTAAGGATTCCTTATGCTTTAATTGATGATGGTATAAATACTGTGTCCCAAGGCTAGAATAATGCTGTTTATTACACTTAACTGATTTTCATTTTAATTAGTTTACAAGTAATTACTCATTACTCTGTTTTCAATTTGGTTTTATTACATTAGCAGATTAGTGTTAACCCTTAAAAGCATAGAACCCATTGATCAATGCTAATCTCTTTAGTGCACAAACAGTATCATCCAGTGGGAAGTATGTATTTACAGTTTATTGTTTCCACTTATTTTTTATACGGTTGTGCATACCAAGCAGCAAAAATCCCTTTACTCTGTAAGTTAAGATAGAACTAAGGCACTTTGCAGCATTAGACACAGTTTCTCTATTAAGAAATTAAAATCCTGTGTGGACAGGTATATAATGAGGGAAGAGAGCAAAGTACAACTGTATCTGGTTAGAGTGAGGAGTGAACAGAAGAATGCTTACAGGTTTATTTCAGCTCCCCCTGCCACCAAAGGGGGGGCTACAGTGCACTTCACTGGGAGTACAGGGGAAAAAAATAAATGTCAATCAGCATAACTAATTTTGGGGTAAATTGAATTGGGAGTATTTAACGCACTAATTAGAACAGAAGACATGCTTTAGTTGCATTAGTAACTTCCGTTTCTAGGACTAAAAAGATCTAGGTCCTGATTCAGCTCAAGTAGCAAACACATGGCAATGCAAGCCAGTGGCAGCATGTTTTGCTTAAAACCATGTATGTTGGGCACTAGAAGTGATAAAACAGCTGCTGTTTGGGGAAAGCATGCAGAGAAATGTGCAGGAACAGTCAGAAAAACAACACAGATATTTTTGAGAAGAGGAAAGCAACTGAGCCTCCAGTAATCCTCCTGGCATATTTTTATGACCATGTTGTTTTATCACAGGTGTTTCGTGGAAACGTGGACAACAACACCCCATATGCTAACTCCTTCACCCCTCCAATTAAGTCACAATACATACGGCTGTATCCTCAGGTGTGCAGAAGACACTGCACTTTGAGAATGGAGCTTCTTGGCTGTGAACTGTCAGGTGAGTTTTCTGCAGTCACCGCATCTCAATCATCATCATCATCATCAATCAAGAATCACATTTTTGTGACCAAGGTCTAAACTGCATGCAGTTTTTCCCTCATGCAGTGCAGCTGGCAGGACTGAGTTTATGCCAGAAAGCTAGTTCTTTCTTTTTATGTAAATTACATAAGCAGCAACAGTTACCTAAGTGATGTAAGTGACAGTAGTTACTTGGCATAGGGCAGTAATAATAGTAGGGTAATGTGGTAACAACCTAGTAACATTTTGTAAATCTTTCTTTGCACATTGGCCTCCAATTATGTGCAACCTAGAAAATCTCATTTATAGCAGTTTTAATAAGTGCCAACAGCTATCAGTACCCATTATGTGCTAAGTACTAAGCAGTACTAAGCAGACCATGAGACACAGAGTCTCTAACTCGACACTACACTCAGAACGTCCTAAGCTAAGCACTGGAAACAGTTTCTGAGAGCCAAAGCTGTCAGTGCAGTGCTGTACAGAAGCAGGCATCAATACTGGTTTGAGCCCTCTCTCCTGGCTGCTGGGTGGCCATGCTGATGTGCTGTGTGACATCCTCAGAGGGACCAGGGTGCTTCAGCTGCCATCGAGGACCACTCAAAGGGCAGTAAGATATATTTTGCTCGTTTTTTTTTTCAAGACTTCAGTTTAGATTTGTTTTGTGAATTTCTAACAGAAGCAGAGATTGGATCTCGTAGCAAAAACTAAATGAACAAGTGAATGCAATATAAACCCTCTTAGGGTTTGTAGTAGCAGAAGTTATAGCTCATAAATGTAAAGCCTGAGCTCTGGCCACTCTCTGAAAGAACCATGTTCCTTTACAAATTCAGCAAAGCATGTAAATTTTTTATCTTTTTCAAAAGATCAACCTCTTAGCAGTGGGAGCGCTCCACTGAATTCATTTAAGAATGATTTTTATGTGGCTGCTTGCTTACTCAACAAACAACAGTCATCCAGTTCACAAGTGATGTATCAAAACAGCTGGAGTTAAATAATTCTCAGTCCTCTAGTGGCATCAAAACCAGATTCAGGAATGAAAAGTTAATGCATTAATCTCACTATAGCCCTTTTCCAATATAGATAAGTTTGAGAGTAAATAGAAAATTCTGTCTAGCTGCTTTAGTCTATTAATTTATTTATTTTTTTTATGTCTTCCATTTCTGGAACCACAATTTAGAGTAAGTCCTTGCCAGAATGACCAGGAATTGTTTTGCTCAAGGAACTGTGAAAGCTACTGAAGTGAATTCATTTCAGTGGTCTCCTAACAGTTTCAAGGTCATAATTTCTTAGCACTGCAGGCAGCCAAAGCTCAGCAGAACAATTTCAATCTTACTGAAAGAAAAGGATAATTATACCTAATGACAGACTAATTCACTGTAATTCCAGGTGGTCTGTCTTAAGCAGAAAAACTCTATCAGAGGTCTGGCTTCTCTTAAAAAGTTCTGTTTCTAGAGAAGAGAATCATTACTGAGGGGAGGGAAACTGTCTCTCAGCTCCAGATCATCACAAAAACTTAAGTATTTCTTAGGACAAACTTCAGAAAAATATTCACTATAACTTGTTCTAGGCTCATAATTTACTCTACCAGGAGCCATGGCCACATCTTACTGAAAGTCATGATCAATATTTGTGGAATTGGCCATCAATAAGTCAAGCATTAATTTTCATGGCCTTGTGTTCCAGTCTTACTTGGGTTTTGCACATTTCTGTTGTAAATTCCCTTCCCTTCAAGGAGTATTGATGTAGGGGGAGAAACTGTTCGCAGCTACTGTTTATTAGAATGCCTTTATTCATTAAGCTGTTATTAATGGTAGCATCAAGCTGTTCTTTTTAAAACCAGATAACTGTTCATACAACACAGCCACTTACTAAAGCAATTCACTCACACATTCAAACATCTGCCTTTAGCAGTCTCTGCCTTCATGTATGTGGTCCATGTCATGAATGGCTGATGCTCGTGTGTGTTGGTGGCTGTGTACTAGTTCAGCAAATTCTTGGTGTTTTGAGTTTGTGAGTTCTTGCAGACGGATGCTGGTCCCCAGAACTTAACCATCCTGTGAGACATAAAGCATCTTCTGAGCATGTAATTTATTATTTTGGGGGAGGGGAGAAGCAGGTTTTTCTCTGGCAACTGTTTCTCTATCCTAACAATATACTTAGGTGCCATTCATACAAACTCACACTCATGGTTACTCTGTAACATCAGCCTGTAATAACAGATTACCCCCTCCGTGTTCGTCTTCAGCACTGTCTAATCTGGGAAGGAATACTATGCTCATTAAAAGGAAGAACATGCTTTAAATCTCTTGATTTTCAGAAAATAATAAAATCACAGCATTAATCAAAACTAATTCACCTTTGCCCTGAAATAATTGCCCTATGCTATTTTTGCCAGTATTGCATGAATCCTGGCCCAAGACAAGACACAGGTAGACCTTTGCATGCAGATCCATTTGTGGTTTTGCCTCCACTTTATTGTATTTTTATTATTTCCTCTGAGGTTTTGAGCTCTCTTGAAAGAAGAATTAGACAAGGGGCATGATACAGGATGCCGAATGAATGTTGTGTCCTGAGATGAGCCATCAGAGAGTAACCGTCATATGAATTCTTTCCATTTTCAGATGCTAATGCATACTCATTATTTCACTGCTTCTGTATCAGTGAGCTTGACCATAAAAGAAGCCACTGCAAACTTACACCCACATAGGTTTAAACATCAGATACTGTTTCTCACAGATGGTTGTATCTCAAACATTTTGACCAAAGATTCTCCACTGAGGATAGCAATAAATAGACTTACTTTAGCTCTCACTAACTTCAAGAGGTTGTAAATCCAGGAAGGGAGATTAAATACTTTTTTAGGGATATTGCAGAACAAATCTAAATACAGTATAGTGAAGAGGAGATGTGCTGGAGGGTCACAAACATTATTATAAATAACACTTCAATGAGGAATGGCCATCTAGAGACACAAAGTTCTGTACTAGTTTGGTGATTCTGTTCCTTGGAGCTCTAGGTTTTAGGTCACCTATCAAAAGAAAGTTGTTATCTTCTGTCATTGCAGCAGGGTGCCACAGGCCATGGGAAGAGACCTGGTCTGCTGTTGCTCTCTGTGACACAGCACTAAGACATTGGTCTGTAGCCCTCATGTGTCATGTTTGTCTCTTCTCATTCTCATTGTTCTTCTCACTTCTCCTGTTACCTTTAACAACTCTCTTTTTCCTCCCTGTGGGGCAGTGGGGAAGGGAGGAGAGTGTAAGATCCCGTTAGTGCATGCATGCATGCACAGACACACAAGCAGACACGTCTGCTATTTCATAAATCAATAATAATGCTCAGAAAAGGCAGAACTATTTTTGATGGCTTGGACTAGCACTGAAAAACAGTTTTGACAACCCATGTTTTTGTGTCAGGAACCTCCTCCAGATTTTTCAGATTAAACATTCCT